>NC_142932.1:109260920-109438420 GCF_046866305.1 Octopus bimaculoides | reverse complement strand
AAGAAAACAGCACTGCTTGGAACCGCTTGAATACTCCGGAAGGTGCTCAAAAAATAAGAGGTGTTACCTTAGTTCACTGGTAGTGAACAGCTGACACTGTAGTACATCTCCAGCGTTAGAAGGTGTGCAAAGGCAATAATAATAATAATAATAATAATAATAATAATAATAATAATAATAATAATTTCATAATTAACCACCAGGGTTGACATGAAGAAAGACATTATGGACAGCACAGGACAAAACAAAAATAATGTGTGTGTGTGTGTGTGTGTGTGTGTGTGTGTGTGTGTGTGTGTGTGTAGTTGTGAGGGATTTGCATGTAAACAAAACTAATATAATTAAAAGAAAAAAAATCATAATGGTTTCAAATTTTGCCACAAGGGCAACAATTTTGGAGGAGGGGATTACATTGACCCCAGTGTTCAACTGGTACTTATTTTATCGACCCTGAAAGGATGAAAGGTAAAGTTAACCTCGGCAGAATTTGAACTCGAAATATAGTGATGGGCAAAATACTGCTAATGATTCTGCCAGCTCACTACCTGGATAATAATAATAATAATAATAATAATAATAATCATAAAAATAATGGAAATGGCAAGACTATATGGAATGCGAGAGGGTAATGTAAATGTGATACCAGTGGTGATCGGAGCATTGGGCTCAATCCCATTGAAACTCCAAAACTTCTTAGTGCAACTGGAACCCCCATGCAAGATTGAGGTCTTGCAAAAAGCAACCTTATTGGGTACAGCGCACATCTTAAGGAAAGTATTATTTGTCTGAGGTCCTTGTGACTTGACAGATGACTAAAGACTCCGGTGCATTTTTACCTACATACGAAGGAATAATAATAATAACAATAATAATAATAATCAATACACACAGATAGAGAAATTAAGGCAAATAGACCAGATATAGTTGTCAAAGATCATGAAGGAAAAAATGCCTTCTAATTGATGTTTCAATACCAGCAGATGACAACGTTTCTCTAAAAGAAATGGAAAAACTTTCAAAATACAAAGACCTGGAAATAGAGATAACTCGAATGTGGAATCTAAAAACAGAAACAATTCCTATCATAGTAGGTGCCTTAGGTATAATAAAAAAATATTCAGACAAATACATAACAAAAACACCAGGACTTACAAATATATATAACATACAGAAAATTGCACTACTGGGTACTGCACACATTCTACGCAAAACACTTTCAATACAGTAAACATAAGAGCACCACAGCAAACCACAGCACATACCCAAGGCGCACAGAGCTGCGCTGGGTAGTGAAGTGAAAGCACGCTATAAAAATAAAACTACTGAATAATAATAATAATAATAATAATAAGGTAGCCTAATCGGTATGTAAGTATATACATGCAAAATACTTATTTTTATAATAATCATATCTCCTTATGATATACCTTATATAGTTTGTCATCAATATATAAATGGGAATTTATATCTATGGACACTATTACTTTCGGTGTATGTATGCGTACATGCATGCATGTATAGATATAGACATATACAGATGTATCTGTGTGCATACATGTGTATAAGTATATTTATGTGTGTGTGTGTGTGTTCAATTTTCTATCAAATATGTGAATCACACTAAATATCAATATTTTGTTTCTGTTTTATCTGTTGATAGCAATATTTAGCAAGTGATTGCATTAGCTGGGAATTCCCAACTATCACTACACTTGTTGATGGACAACCTTGATATTCTCTGATCAGCAAGTTATTAAAAAAACAACCTGTTCTATTATGCCATTTGTCAGTTGCTTATATACATACAAACATAGATTTTTTAACGATTTCTTACCTCAGATATTTTGGTTTTGATGAGAAATTTATTGTGACTGCAGCTCAGATGGAATAAGAGTGAGAGGTATTTATATACCGTAAGATTTTGCTTGTGCTGATGCTTGTGTGCGTATATATATATGTAAGTGTGTTTTTGTACACTGCATACTCTCTCACACACACACACATCTATCTACCTCTCTCTCTCTCTCTCTCTCTCTCTCTCTCTCTCTCTCTCTCTCTCTCTCTATCTGTCTATCTACCTACCTCCTTTGTATATTATATATATTTATATATATATATATATATATATATATATATATATATATATATATATATATAGATAGATAGATAGATAGATAGATAGATAGATAGATATTATCTATATATATAAAATTCTTTGTCTCTCTGTTAGTCTTTCTGTCTGTTTGTCTGTATGTTCCCTATGCATTCTCAAATGGCTCCACCAAATCAAATCAAATTTTACAAGATAATAGTATCAGATCCCATGAGTGTTGACATGTAATATTTTTTTCATTTGGATTACAATAATATAACATTGGCACTGGTTTGGTATTGTGTGTCAAAAATAAAAGAATAACATCTATATAGCAACGTGATATAATATTGTTTCACTTTTATTCTTTCCCTTTTAATTCTAATGTGATAACACTACGATCATATGAATAATCTATCTCCTAATGTGAACAATATTATGCATTGGGAACTTTCCAGCTTTATGGCCTTAACAGAAGAATGGTGTGTCAGTGTATGCCATCAAAGAAAAGACATACTCTCTCCAGAAACAAGTATAAAGCAAGGAGGATTGTAGAAAACCAAAGGCAAGAGTCTTAAGACAGAAGGGAGATGAAACTTTCTCCAGATCATCAAATGCATGCTGCAGGATGTCAAATGGAGTCTCAATAGAGAAGGGAGATGAGACTTTCTCAATGATCTTCTTTCATTTTCCATCTACTAAATCCACTAACAAGGCTTTGATCTGCTTGAGGCTATAGTAGAAGATACTTGCTCAAGGTGCCATGCAGCAGGACTGAACCCCAAATCATGCAGTTGGGAACCCCAAAACAAGCTTCTTACCACACACCCATGCCACAGCATTTGACTTTTCTATCAAAAGAACAAAAGATTAGTTTTTAAACTAATAATTACATTCTATTATTTATCACCTAATTTGTTTCAAGATTCACCATTCAAAAAAAGAATTATTTCATCTTGGAGTTTCTCAATTCCAGTGACATCAACATCTAAAGTTTCCAAAATGGAGAGAAGGATTGCTTTGGTCATGTTTACAGGAGATGTGAGTTTGAGAGCCATGGGCAACTTTCAACATCTATTTAAGGGGTTTTTAACCTACTTTTTACACCCCATTATAACTTCATTTTGATCAAGATTCACCAGTCCTAAAAATAATTATGCATGCATACATACATACATACATACATACATACATACATACATACATATCAGAAATAAAGAATGAACAAGCAAAACATATGGTATTACTTTACAGCATGTAATTTATAATTCAAATATAATTACAGAATTGTTAGAGTAAATAAAGGATTAAGATGGTATGCATAAAGCCTTTTACAGTTGTCTGTAGAATAGCTGTACAACTGGTGCATATGATACATATCTCATTGAGCAACAATTTCCATATAAAACCAATTATTTCATCTTCAGAGAGGAAGGATTAAAGAATATCCTTAATAAATGATATTAGTAGTTACCAGATTCATTGTCGAAGAATTAAAGAATATCATTACTAAAAGGTATTATTTCTAATATCATGTAAGGATATTCCTTAGTCCTTCATCTATGAAGATGGAATAGTTGGCTTTTATATAGAAATCTTTGTACAATGAGATATGGACTGTATGCGCAGCTATTCTAGAAACAGTTGTAAGGGACTTTATGCATAACTTATTAATCCTTTATTTATTCTACAATTATGTTTGAATTATAAATTGCATGCTGTAAAGTGATACATGTTTTGCTCGTTCATTCTTTCTCTTTAATATCTGGAGTCTGGTGCAGCTCCCAAGCTTGCCAGCTCTGATCAAACCATCTAACTCATGCCAGCATGGACAACGGACGTTAAATGATGATGATGTAATGTCTATATATATATGACTAAAACAAAATAAGCCTGATATACTGAATGGGTAGTTGTATTTTTTCTTGTAAAAGGAAGCGAATAAGCAAGTGTAAAAGAAGAAGGAGGCAAGTTAAGAAGGAAAATGAGCAAAGAAAGAGAAGAAAAATGAAACCCAAATCAACATGTATGTCACTTGTATGAGATAGTAAAAAATGAGTAAAAGTCAATGAGGGCAATTCAAATGCATGACAACATTCACTGGATGTTGAATGAAATGACAAATTTGAGTCGTAAATCTACAATTATAATTCAACATAAATGTGCATCTAGCTTACCAGTAGAATGCACAAACATTAAAAATAATGGCTGATACCAGGAAAAACGGCTAAAAATGGCCTAATTTCCATTCCATTGAAAATAATATGGTATGAATATTTGGATTATGTTCCTGAGCTTGGAAAACTCTTTGATCTGCCAAAAAGTGGTGAATCTACCTAAAGTGGCATATTGATGTTGAAATAGTGAGTTGACAGAGTTGTTAGAGTGTTGAAAAAAAGCATAAAAAATGTATTGTTTTGTATATCTGGGCTCTGAGTTCAAATCCAGCTGGAGTCATTTTTCTCTTTTATTCTTTCAAAGTTGATGTAGGCTATAAGAACTGTAAGAAAGTTGGACCAGATGCCTTGTGACATGTTCTAGCTCTTTGTACTCTAAGTTCAAATCCTGTCATGGCTTACTTGGGTGGTAAACTTAATCTATCTCTTAGCTTAACACCCCTACCTGTTCATTGGGTGCCTTCAGCTGAGTCCACTCTGTCATCCCCTAGTTTACCACCATCATGTGTCACCATGGGTGGGTGGGTGGGTCTTTAACAGATTCTAATTTGCTGCAAACTTCTGGGCCAGATTTCTCATCTCAAGATTCCTTTCTCCCTCCTATGTCCTCACTAGTCTCAAAGACCCTGTAACAGATTAGTCACTGCCTTTCCACCAAATTCTTTTCTTTGAGCCTTAGGACTCATGCCAGTTACCTCATTTCCATGGTGTATAATTGACCAAGAATTACGACAATCCCCCTGAATGGCGTTCAGGCCAACAATTTTGACAGGAGGGGACAAATTAATAACATCAACTGCACTACTTGACTGATAGTTTAAATATAAATATATAAATATATACACACATATATATATATATTGTTGTCTGATTTTCTGTGAAGTTATATATGAAAACAATTTAACTCTTCAGCATTCAGGTTAGTTTGCCAAATTTTGTGCTTATTTATTCACATCATTTTGAATTAATGATGCATTATCTCACAGCTTGAAATTTTGACGATGTGATTGTCTATTTTTAGAATAACATTGTATAGCAGGTGTGAGAGGCTGGATCTCACCAGTTTCGCCATAGAACAGAATATTTGGGTTGGAGATGGATGGTTTAAATGCCAAAGGGTTAACATTAAGCTGAAAGATTAGTCAATGCTATTGGTAGAATACATTTTTATCAATCTGAAGACAGTTGATAAGCAAAACCTTAGTAGTTACTGTCAGCTTTATTCTTGTAACCATTATTATGCCTGAGAGAGAGTGGGGGGAGTGCGATGGAGAGGGAGAGAGAGAGAGAGAGAAAGAGGGAGAGAGAGAGAGAAAGAGGGAGAGAGAGAGAGAGAGAGAAAGAGGGAGAGACAGGCAGACAGACAGTATGTAGTATTCCCAAAATAGACCATTATAGCAATTTTGCTGCTTAATCTGCATTCATGCCACCATTCATGTATACATCTCAAGACAGTTTTCTTGAAGAAACATTTTAATGACTATTTTAGAAAGTAAAATTCATTACATAAACATTAACACTCTGAAGTAAGATTACTTCTTTTGAGATGTAAACATTCATGAGTTTTAAAAGTCCCCTCTACAACTGCTTGACAACCGATGCTTTGCTATAGGTGCAGTCATGGCTGTGGGGTTCAGAAACTCATTTTGCAGCCATGTGGTTTCAGGGTCAGTCCTTCTGCATGGCATCTTGGGCAAGTTACTGCTACTATAGCCCTGGGAATTAATGTATGATTAACTCAAAACATTGTGAATAAATAAGCATTACATTTGGAAGAATAATCTGAACACTAAAGAGTTAAATTGTTTTCATTTATAACTTCAAAGAAAATCAGACCAGTGCCACTGGACTGGCTCCTGTGCAGGTGGCATGTAAAATACACCATTTTGAGTGTAGCTGCTGCCAGTTCCGTCTGACTGGCCTTTGTGTCAGTGGCACATAAAAGCACCCTCTACACTCTCAGAGTGGTTGGCATTAGGAAGGGCATCCAGCTGTAGAAACTCTGCCAAATCAGATTGGAGCCTGGTGCAGCCATCTAGTTCACCAGTCCTCAGTCAAATCGTCCAATCCATGCTAGCATGGAAAGCGGACGTTAAACAATGATGATGATGATGATGATATATATATTTATAAAATGCTGAGTCTCACAGAGGTGACGACAAAAAGTGAAAGTGTAGTTGTGGCCTGTGTCAGTGACATGTAAAAGCTCCCAGGCCATTGACATGTAAAAGGCACCCACTACACTCTCTTCTGAGTAGATTTGGTAAATGAAAATTGTGTGGAATCCCGTCATGTGTGTGTGTGTTTGTGTTTGTCCTTTCCACATCGCTTGACAACCAGTGTTGATTTGTTTAGCTGTTCCTCAAAAGCGCCCAATACAATAAACATCAGACTTTAAAAGAATAAACACTGGGGTTCACATTAAAAAAAATTGAGAGGGGTTCTACTAAACCCTTCTAGGTTATGGTCCAGCATAGCTGCAGTCTAATGACCGAAACAAGTAAAAGGTAAAGATAAAACAAACCATAATGATTTTTGTCATTTGACCTGTATGTCTCAACCGTTTTCTTATTAATCCCATGTGTAAATTAAGCAACTGTTTTAACGAATAGCTTAAAGAATTATGTAACTATTAACCCTCTTAAGTGACTACTAAGTAAATATATGTATTTACAAATTATCTTGAAGAACATAATTAATTACGAGAACATTGACTCTCTGAAGTGACAATTTTAAACTAATAATAATCACATGTTGTAGCTACTTCACAACCTTCATTTGTGTTCTACTCATTTGATTGTTATAAATGTGTTAACTAAGTATTTAATCCATCCATTTGTTATTTTAATTGACTGTCCTGTCCTCTACATTATTTATTGTGTTAAACTTCTCACCTGAACCACTATCTTATACTTCAGCAATATTTCCTCTCAATTTCTTCCTTTTTCATTAACTTCACACCTTATCTTGATCCAGATTATTTGCTGTGTGCTAGTATCAGCCAATGGATAACAAATAGTTATGTGAACAGTGAGCTGTGAGAATCACAATAATAGCTTACATATTTATTTTTAATATATTTATTTTTAATATATAGGCGCAGGAGTGGCTGTGTGGTAAGTAGCTTGCTTACCAACCACATGGTTCCAGGTTCAGTCCCACTGTGTGGCACCTTGGGCAAGTGTCTTCTAGTATGGCCTAGGGCTGACCAAAGCCTGTGAGTGGATTTGGTAGATGGAAACTGAAAGAAGCCCATTGTATATATGTATATATATATATATATATATATGTATGCGTGCATATATGTTTTGTGTGTCTGTGTTTGTCCCCCGAACATCGCTTGACAACTGATGCTGGTGTGTTTGCATCCCTGTAACTTAGCGGTTCAGCATAAGATTAGTTATTATATTTTTTAAATTTTTCACTTTGTTTCATGATTGGCAAATTTATTTTGATGATGTTAAAAATGTTTTGGTGATGCAGATTGTGTGTTACTAGAAATGGTATTATGTTCCATTGATGGGTTTGTCTTTCTCGTGTTGCCCTAAGTTGTTCTATAGGTATCTCTTTTGCTCATTGTATGCTATTTTCTATAAGTAGGAGAAGGTATTTTTGCTTGAGCAGAAATCCTTTGAGTTCTGTCAGTCGTATATTCCTGGTATTTGGATCATCTACTATAGTATAAATATAATAATAATGATTTCAAATTTTGGCACAAGGCCAGTAATTCTGGGGAGGGGATAAGTCGATTACATTGACCCCAGTGTTCAACAGGTAGTTAGTTTATTGACCCCAAAAGGATGGAAGGCAAAGTCACCCTCAGCAGCATTTGAACACAGAACATAAAGATAGCCAAAATGTTGCTAAGCATTTCGTCCAGCATGCTAACAACTCTGTCACCTCACCACTGTAATAATAATAATAATAATAATAATAATAATAATAATAATAATAATAATAACAATAACAATAATAATGATGATGATGATGATGATGATGATGATGATGATGATGATGATGATGATGATGATGATGATAATTTATTCTTGTAGAAGATTTTAAAAAAATATTTCACTCTTAATTCAAATGCTTCCATTATACAACTCACTTTCTCTTTGCCCCTTTCTCTTTCTCTCTCTCTCTCTCTCTCTCTCTCTCTCTCTCAATGAAATTTAACTGTTCAGCATACATATGTCTAGAACACTTTTATGTAACGTTTACTTTTCTGTCTTTCACTCTTGAGTAGATTTGTTTCTTGAAATGTTGTTTATATGTGAGAATCTAATAGAATATACTATTTCCTTCCACTTGATTTATATGTAAATGTATGCATACATGTATAAATATAAAAGTATTTATGTATGTAGTATGTATGTATGTATGTGTGCGGGGGGTGGGGGACAAATAAAAAGTAATTCCATAAATTAGATCTACATTAGACTTGAATGAATGCCCTGCATTATCTAACATATTCCTTGAAATGTGAAATATAGTTAGATACTGAGAAACTGTCTTGTGTAAACACTACTTATCACCATTGCCAGCACTGTGGCTCTCATTATCCTCATCATTCTTAAATTCACCGAGATTAAACCATCCTCATCACCAAATTTTGTTGATGAGTTTTATACTATATTTCTTGAACTTCTTTGTAGTGATTCTCAGTTACAAGATCTGGCAAACACTGGAAAGGCTGTACTTTGCTGAAGAGATCTCATAAGGTTAAAACTTGTCAGAAATTCCTGTTGTACTTACCAAAGATTATATCAAATTAACATTAGTCCCGAAGCTAATGTTTTCATTTCCTTGTAGCATGAGTAATTCTAATGATTCTTAATTGTAATTTCAATGTTATAAGCCCTTTATCTTGACCAGATTTAATTAATGTGAGAAACCTATGTTGTCTTCCTATCATTTAGCATTCTCATCATCAATCTCTGGGCATTACTGCTTTGACTCCTTGGACTCAAGGGGGACAATTACTCTGTTTCCATAGTGTACTCAAGGAGCCAAGTGCACCTTGATAAATGCTTTCTATTATAGCCGATCGATGCCTTGCAAGGGAAACATTTGGTAGACAGAAACTGAGGAGCTTGTTGAATATACATACATACATACATACATACATACATACATACATTATAATGAAATCCGTCGGGAGGATAATCCTGAGGACAAAACAATAAGAACCCACAATATGATACAAGCCACTACCACTAATAATAAAAAGGAATACTGGTGGAATGTACCAGTGAAGACCCCAATAAGATCTAAGCACAACAGACCTGATATGATGATTTGGGATAGAGGAGAAAAACTGTGCACAGTTGTGTAAATTAGCTGCCCAGCGGATGTTAACATAAAGCTGAAGATCAGTGAAAAAGAGAATATCTACCCTGAACTATTGAGAAATCTGCAGTTACTCTATCCAGATTGCAAGTTCAGGTTTATACCTGTAATTACTGTGGCCCTGGGATTCAATATTTGAGCGAGGTCGTTGCCAGTGCCACTGGACTGGCTCCTGTGCAGGTGGCACATAAAATACACCATTTTGAGCGTGGCCGTTGCCAGTACCGCCTGACTGGCTCTCATGCCGGTGGCACGTAAAAGTACCTACTACACTCTCAGAGTGGTTGGCGTTAGGAAAGGCATCCAGCTGTAGGAACTCTGCCAAATCAGATTGGAGCCTGGTGTAGCCTTCTGGTTCACCAGTCCTCAGTCAAATCGTCCAACCCATGCTAGCATGGAAAGCGGATGTTAAACGAAGATGATGATCATAATGACATACTTACGTTCATACATATGTACAAGCATACATACATACATGCATACATACAAACAAACAAAAATACCCTATTGTTGATGTTGAAATTTCAATCAAGGAGCCTTGGATCTAGGTTAGAAACTGGCTCTTTCTCTGTTAGCAAGATATATTGAAAGAAAACTGAACAATGACATACATACATACATACATACATACATGCATACATGCATGCATGCATGCATACATACATATATACATACATGTTTTATCAAATCTTCTGTATGATGAATCAGAAGCTGTTAGTAACGAGACTAATTCGCTGAACATGTAGCAACTGTACTAACATGAGGTCTTTTCCAGAAGCTACTGGCTATTTTATGTAATACACATATAGTGATTCATAATTATGCATCATTATGACAAACTTTTATTCATGTATCTATACATACATACGTACACAAAACAACTTGTTTGTGGTAACTCCAAGGTGCACTAGAAATTGGGTGCCAATCTCTAGTCTTATGACATAAATCAGAAAAGGTATAAATGAATACCAGGATAAAACACCAGTCTATCTTTTGAAATGGTTTTTGAGAATGTTGTGTCTCTGTTTCCAACAGGTTGGTGAATGGAAATATCTACAATTAAGTGTGCTCTTCAAATACACAATGGAACGCATGCATGAATTTTATATTCATATTCTTGTGTGCGGTGGTGGGGCGAACGTAGCACAACTGAATGGTCAAAAAGTTTGTTACATTAAGGATACATGCATCTGTGAAATCTCAGCCTACTTATAAATACATGCTATTTGCACGTAGGTGTTTGAGTTGATCACCAACTGAATAATCATTTTTGAGACCATTGAAGATCTGCTTACTTACTTATGTATGTGAGTGTGCATATGCATATATATGTATATGCATTTATCTCAGTACATGTTTGTGTGTATGTGTGTGTGTGTGTGTGCACATACATGTGTGCATGTGTGTATTCTTTAGGACAGCAAAAACTGGACAAGACAAAAGCTGAATAAAAGAAATGCTACAAGAAATGTATATAAAAACAATAGTGGATTAAATATCTAAAGCTCTGAAATGAGTTGTATTCAGTGCGATGACAAATTTTAGAACTTTTAACCTCATCTTTAAAAATATAACATCTTCTAGAATTTCCATCTAGATTATGCTTTGGTCAGTTTGAATTCTATCTTTGACATAGCAGATAAGAGTGTTATTACTTTCAGTTTAGTATTAAAGATTTTTACTTTCTGTTGAAGCTGGTACAAGTAACATATCCAGGAATACAACATCTGATGACAACCAGAGATCTAACAAACTGAAAAATAGAGTAGATATAAATATAAGCAAAAATTTCCATCTCTAAAAATGAGGTCAACTAGTTGTTGGCACTCCGTCACTTACGACGTCAAGAGTTCCACTTGATCCGATCAACGGAACAGCCTGCTCGTGAAATTAACGTGCAAGTGGCTGAGCACTCCACAGACACGTGTACCCTTAACGTAGTTCTCGGGGATATTCAGCATGACACAGTGTGACAAGGCTGACCCTTTGAATTACAGGTACAACAGAAACAGGAAGTAAGAGTGAGAGAAAGTTGTGGTGGAAGAGTACAGCAGGGTTCGTCACTATCCCCTGCTGGAGCCTCATGGAGCTTTAGGTGTTTTTGCTCAAGATCAGTCCCATTGTGTGGAATCTTGGACAAGTGCCATCTACAATTGACTCAAGCCAGCCAAAGCCTTGTGAATGGATTGGGTTGATGGAAACTAAAAGAAGCCTCTCATATATGTATATATACGTGCATATGTGTGTGTGAGTTTGCGTCATCACATATTTATTGTAAATGAGCATATATATATATATATATATATATATATATATATATATATATATATATATATATATATATATATATTTATATATGGATGGATGTATGGATGTATGTATGCATGTATGTAAGTGCCACTCACTTAATGTGGATGGCATTAGTGGAAGAGGTTGACCCAGAATTACTTGTGATAAGTGATATTCATGAAAATACACTCATCTCAGTAAACCTGAGGTTCTGTAAGCACAGTACACATACATACATACAGACGTGTGTCTGTGTGTATTTGTGTGTGTGTATGTGTGTGTGTGTGTGTGTGTGCGCGCACGTGTGCATGTGTGTGCGTGTGTGTGTGCGTGCGAATGTACAACTGGGCCCATCACTAAATTTTCTCCTCAAGCCATCACCAACCATCACCAACCATCACCAACCATCTCTCAAACTACAGTATTCTGTTACAACAATTAAAAGTGAGCAGAATTGTATACCTTACCAAATTTTCTCTAATACCACTTACCTTTCTCACTACCCAAAACCATTTTGCTTGGTATTGATCCCTCATTCTCAATACTGTCCCTCTTCATCCACATTTTACATTGATCACTCTTCGGTGACACTATATTATCTCTCCTCTACTGCCATACATCTCTCATTTTTCCTATGTACTATGCCTGCCTCTCGCCCTCACACTCTTGCAACCTACCCATATCTTTTTAACCTAATTTTTGAAAAAAAGGGTTACTTATACATGTTAAAAGATGGTAATATCCATAGTTTTAGCCTTGGCAGGCATGACCTACTTTGCCTTTACAGAGTCAAAAAAAAAAATGCTTTTCTACAATGCAGATATATAGATAGAAAAAGAAGTGAATGTTTCACTGCCATGTAGCATAGCTTTTTGCACACAGGCATCAGACAATCTGCCTTTTACTCTGAGAGAGAGGCCCTTTGTTGCCAGCAGAGGTAGGAGCTCTCTGAACTTTGCCCAGCCTAATCCTATTCTCACAGTGAGAATTTAAATTTCAGGTAAAGACTGTGTTTAGATGCAATATAAAAAATACTAGAAAATAAATGTCTTAAATATTTATTAATACAAAGAAAAAAATATACTTAGTAACGTAATGATATTAGATGAATGGAAACTGAAGCTGAGAGAAAATGTCATTGATGTTTTTTTTATCAAAGCAAAGAGCAGAAGATGCCTTAGAAATTGTAATTAGGACAAAGAGAATGAAAACTAACAGAAAAAATATATTGTAAATGTGACAAGCTACAGGGAATATTTTTTGTGATACCTATCATAAATACTTACTTTGAAAAGCAATATTGGATCTTTAGATTAATATCATCGTCATTTAATATCCGTTGTTCATGCTAGCATGGGCGAACAGTTTGACTAGGGCTGGTAAGCTGGAAGGCTGCACCAGACTCCAGTCTGATCTGTCATGGTTTTCACGGCCGGATGCCCTTCTTAATGCCAACCACTCCAAGAGTGTAACGAGTGCTTTTATGTGCCACTGGCATGGGTACCATTTGCATGACACCAGTATCTGCCATGACTGAAATTTTACTTGGCCTGATAGGTCTTCTCAAGCATGACATAATGCCAAAGGTCTCAGTCATTGCTCCTGTGAGGCCCATCACTCAAAAGGAGCATTTCACATGTCACCAGCATCAGCCACTTTGCCTCTGTGAGACCCAACACTCAAAAGGTGGCTTTTATGTGCCACCAGTACAGGTGCCAGTTACGTGACACCAGCATCAGCCATGACTGCAATTTCACTTGGCTTTATGGGTCTTCTCAAGCGCAGCATATTGCCAAAGGTCTTGATCACTAAGTCATTGCCTCTGTGAGGCCCAAAGCTCAAAGATCATGCTTTACCACCTCATCCCATGTCTTCTTGGGTCCATCTCTATCACATGTTCCCTCCACAGTTAGAAATTGACACTTCTTTACCAATGTCCTTCAGTATATGCACTACATGACCATACCATCACAGTCATCTCTCTTGCACACCACATCTGATACCTTTTATGCCTAACTTTTCTCTCAAGATGCTTATACTCTGTCAAACATGCACACTGACATTGCACATCCAGCGAAGCATACTGGCTTCGTTTCTTTCAAGCCTATGCATGTCCTTGGCTGCCATAGCCCATGTTTCACTGCCATGTAGCATAGCTGTTCACACACAGGCATCATACAATCTGCCTTTCACTCTGAGGAAGAGACCCTTTGCTACCAGCAGAGGTAGGAGCTCTCTGAACTTTGCCCAGCCTAATCTCATTCTCACAGCTATGCTCTTGGAGCATCCATCTCCAATATGAACTTGGTCATTTAGATAATGGAAGCTATCTACTACCTCTAGCTTACCCACCTGGCAGTTAATGGAGTCTATTTCTGTATATTTTCAGTATTTATTGTACCTGTGCATCTTCCACACACAAAAGCTATTTTCCCTGTTAACATTCTTCTGATATTGCTACACCTCTTATGTGTTCAATTCTAGACCTTTCTTCCATACCTGAAACTACTTCTCTAGTTCTGGTAGCGATTCAGCTATAAGAACATGGTCATCACAATTCCAAAAGTTTAGTTAACCCACATTATTTTGCACATTTTTACCTGTTTTGTACATAGCTCATGTAAAATAGATTGACAGAAATCCAACTCAAGAAATTTTACACATTTTATGGGAAAACATTGATGAATTAATTGAATATTTCCATACAACTTGGAAGTAAAGATGTCTCAGTTAACACATATGTAGTAAAGAAATGCAAGCACCTGCTCTCTCATTCATTGTAATGTATTGTAATAACAGAACACATTGCAATACTATTGAAATGTGATTTTACTTTCATTTCATTAATAATTAATGAAAGCTAGACAGGCACTGCTTAAGAGTCTTGTCAGTCCTCTCAGAGTTGGTGGAATTCGTTTTCAATAGGTTGATGTCTATATGACAAAGATGGGTTGAGAGGGATTTTGGAACTCTAGAAAGCAATGACTCAGTCAGGTATGAGACTTGACACAAGAGGGTTGTTGAGATGAGGAGTGTGTACATCAAATCAGGTGGGCCTTGATGGAGAGGAAAAGCAGAGTATCATGTAGTATAGTGATAACAGAGAATGTAAAGATAAGAAATTGTATACTTGTCATTACATTAGTGAGTCTGTGATCAGAAAAATTATCTTGTTTTGGATATGGTCTAGAATGTCTGTGCATGTACCAGCAACACTATACCATATATATGTTAGTGGTACTTCAATGTGAAGGCACATGGCTCAGTGGTTAGAGTGTCGAGCTTCCGATCATAAGGTTGTAAGTTCATTTCCTGGACCAGGTTGCGTATTTTGTTTTTGAGCAAGACGCTTTATTTCACGTTGCTCCAGTTTACTCAGCTGTAGAAATGAGTTGCAACATCACTGGTGCCAAGCTGTATTGGCCTTTGCCTTTCCCTTGGATAACACTGGTGGCATGGAAAGGGGAGGCTGGTATGCATGGGTGACTGCTAGTCTTCCATAAACAACCTTGCCTGGACTTGTGCCTCGGAGGGGAACTTTCTAGGTGCAATCCCATGGTCATTCATGACCAAAGGGTTTTGTACTTCAATGTAGGTCACATGAGATTTGTAGAGGGAAGTAATGGGTTAGTGCTTCTGGACTAGAGTAACTAAAAGTCATTGTTCTTGATGTTTAGTGGAGAGATTTTAGAGTTAAGTACTGTGCATTCTATGGAAGTGTAGTCACTACTTTTCATAAAAATGCTGGAATATGCTGGTAGAAGGGATTGTGGTTCAATTAAAATCCAAGATGTTGGTGCAGAAGGAAAATTACCCTGTGGATTGATTATCGTTTTGTTTGACTTATTTGAGGTTTTGACTATGAATATTTTGGTAAGAAGGATAAGATGAAACTCTCGCTGATAACTTACTACAAGCCATTATGGCAGAAGTCTTTGAGAGTAGCCTGATTGGAAGTCAGTGGACTCAGACCAGCCACTACTAAAAGTCCTATGTTTGATTAGGGAACCAATTACCACTGGGGAAAACAAAATGTAGGGTTGTGTCGACAGAAAACACCTCTGAAGTATTATCCACAAGTTAAGATCCCCTTGTTGTCTGGCAGAAAAATCTGCTTCCACTGATACCTTCTCACAATTGGTGACCCTACATAAAGGAAAGTGTAGCTAGATGTTGCACTTCAAAAGGCAGTGTTTGAGGGTCTTTCTTTGTGCACTTTCAATTTTACTGAAAGCACCCATTGGTCAGGAAGGGTGTTAAATTGGGAAGGAAGCTTGTTCAGCAATGAAATAAAACTGTAAAAAGCGATCTTATATTATGAAATAATGAATTTTTGATGTCTTTTTTCATTTTATCATTAATGGTGAGATGGAATAAGAAATAAAATTTGACTCCAGGCTAATCTAAGATCTCTAATCTTCTTTAATTTGTGCCATGAAAGGATATACAATTCTTTCAAATTTTGAATAAGAAGCAGTTCTATGCTGTAAACATTACCAATATCACACACATAATACTGTGTGTTGTTAAACGCTTTTAGGTTGCAGTATTTTGTCCAGGAAAAGTCCCTTTAATGATGAATATGTTAACACACTATGCCTTTAAAGGGAGTTTCCTTGGTTGAGATATCACTGCTTAAAAGCATTTAACAACCAACACGCATAAATTAAGTATGTGACATCGATAATATAATTCAATATACAATTAGATGGGAAGCAATGATTACTAGAGGCTACATACGCATGCCTATTAATTATATTTAATTACATATATGTATGTATTGATCCAAACATACATGCATACATACACACATACACAAATACATGCATAAAGATAAAGATCAGTGACAAAGGAAATACCTACACTGAACTATTGAGAAATTTATAGTTATTCTACCCTGATTACCTGTACTTATTAAGGCACTGGGATATATAGCAAACTGCTTATGCACCAATCTTGAGAAATTAGGCTTCTCAAAACCAGAAAGGAGAAAGCTAATTTGAAAATTACTGATTCAAGCCATCAATGGAACTGTAAAGATTTGTGAAATTTGTAAAAGGAGTTTAACATTGAAGTATATATGTGTATGTCTAAACATGCAACTATATGCATGAGAGTACATACATAAAGCAAAACATTCAAACCTGCACATGCACAGACTTCAAATACTGCAAACTTACACACATACATACACAAATAGCTTGTTGGTGTTCAAATTCAAATAAAGGAGCCTTGAATGTAGATTAGAAACCGAGTCTTTCTCTATTGGCGAGAAATCTTAAAATAAAAGTGAATAATATGCATCGACCTTAGAGTCAACATAGCTAAAACCAAAATCCTAATAAGTAGGAAGGTAGATAAAACACAAACCCCTTCAGGTAGATGGCCCTGCTCAGTATGTAGAAAAGGAGTAGGTAGTAACTCTATAAGATGTACCCGGTGCAAGCTATGGACACATAAGAGGTGCAGCAACATCAAAGGCAGGTTAACTAGCAAGTTAGTTTTTGTTTGTGGCAGATGTTCAGGTGCAATAAAGACTGCAAACAAACAGGAAACAACTTCTATCTCATTCCAGGGTGAAAAACTAGAGGTAGTCGATAGCTTCCGCTATCTGGGCGACCAAGTTAGTAGTGGGGGTGGGTGCGCTGAAAGTGTAGCTGCTAGAATAAGAATAGCCTGGGCAAAGTTTAGAGAGCTCTTACCCCTGCTGGCGACAAAGGGACTCTCACTCAGAGTAAAAGGCAGACTGTATGACGCATGCGTACGAACAACCATGCTACATGGCAGTGAAACATGGGCTGTAACTGCTGAGGACATACGTAAGCTCGCAAGGAATGAAGCCAGTATGCTCCGTTGGATGTGTAATGTCAATGTGAATACCCGTCAGAGTGTAAGTATCTTGAGAGAAAAGCTGAACATTAGAAGCATCAGTTGTGGCGTGCAAGAGAGACGATTGCGCTGGTATGGACATGTGGTGAGAATGGAGGAGGATAGCTGCGTGAAAAAGTGCCACACCCTAACAGTTGAGGGAACCCGTGGAAGAGGTAGGCCCAGGAAGACCTGGGCTGAGGTGGTGAGGCAAGACCTTCGTACATTGGGCCTCACCGAGGCGATGACTACGGACCGAGACCTTTGGAAATGTGCTGTGCGTGAGAAGACCCGGCAAGCTAAGTAAGATCGTTGCCAGTGCCCCTGGACTGGTTCTTGTGCGGGTGGCACATGAGATGCACCATTTTGAACGTGGCCGTTGCCAGTACCGCCTGACTGGCTCCTGTAGGATTTTCGAGCGAGATCGTTGCCAGTGCCCCTGGACTGGCTTGTGCGGGTGGCACATAAAAGACACCATTTCGAGCGTGGCCGTTTTCGTGCGGGTGACACGTAAAAGCACCCACTACACTCTCTGAGTGGTTGGTGTTAGGAAGGGCATCCAGCTGTAGAAACTCTGCCAAATCAGACTGGAGCCTGGTGTTGCCATCCGGTTTCACCAGTCCTCAGTCAAATCGTCCAACCCATGCTAGCATGGAAAGCGGACGTTAAACGATGATGATGATGATGATGATGATTTCTAAACTACACATTTTAGCCTAAGTGGGTATTCTAACTACAAAACTACTTTGAATGATATTTATATTGATTACTCTAATTTTCCAAAATTCTAGCGTGGCCGTTGCCTGAAGCATGGCCATTGCCAGTACCGCCTGACTGGCCTTCGTGCCGGTGGCACGTAAAAGCGCCCACTACACTCTCAGAGTGGTTGGCGTTAGGAAGGGCATCCAGCTGTAGAAACTCTGCCAAATCAGATTGGAGCCTGGTGTAGCCACCTGGTCCACCAGTCCTCAGTCAAATCGTCCAACCCATGCTAGCATGGAAAGCGGACATTAAACGATGATGATGATGATTTTACTGTCAAAAAGTAAACATTATAATTGACAATCTAATGAAAGAACACAAAGGATTTTAAATATTTTAAAAGTATGAGTTAAAACTGTTAAAGTTGTTGATGCTGAGTCTTAAGCATCAAGTAGACTCATGAGCAAAGGCATTCTATTAATCTCTAATTTCCATTTTCCATGCTGGCATGGGTTGGACAGCTTGACAGAAACTGGTAAGGCCAGGGTCCACACCAGGTTCCGTAGCCTGCTTTAGCTTGGTTTCTACAGCTGGATGTTCTTCCACTTTACAGAGTGTACTGGGTGCCTTTTACGTGGCACAATCATCAGAGCTTTTCATGTGCCACCTTGGTTCTTCTAGGCTCTCAGTTCTGCTGTGGTGGCAGGTCTTCTTGAGTACAGCAATGTGCCACATGTCTCAGTCCTCAGTCATCTCCTTCATATAAGGCTTAGTGTTTTGAGATCAGTATATTAAATGAATAATAAGAACTGTTAACTGTTTTCTACCACACTTTTGGCCATCTTGAGGATGTTTTCTATCTTGATAGGTATCGTATTAGTATTGTATTTCATGTCATTATGATTATCAAAATTGATGACTGACATGAGTGTGTCTGCTGAAAAATTCTTGGATAAAAGTGTTATTTTATTGGTAAATCTAAATTACTGCAATTCAAATAGGTCAAGCAAAATGTTACTATGAATTGAAAGTAGGGTGTATCCATACAATAAACAAAGAAAATCCTATGTAACACCAATGAAATCAATACTTACGAAAATGGATGAAAAAATTGTATGACGACGAATATGTATAAGTTTTTACTGGTTGAACCAACATACTTAACAATGGAAAAGTGGGTAATACAGCGCTGAGCTGACATCATTATATCACAAGCTAATTACTCGTCAACTAATGTATTTGATGGCATTAAAGACAAATGGGTTTATTAGGTGCACAACAATTTGAGCAGTTTATATATGTAAGTAAAAAAGTTTATAGTGCTTACAGGAGGCCCAGTTTCATACATAAGACCTGGAGTGAATATTTTGAGAGGTCTTTTGGGAAAAAAAATGCATCTTATATATGGTAATTTGCGACACTGTCCAGCACTTTTTGTTTAACCATAATATATTGCTGGTATTTATTTTATTGACTTGTAAGAAAAGAAAGACACAATAAGTTTTAAGACTTGCTCTCTGAAATTTGAAGCTTCGTAGTTAACATTATGCATTATACTGTCTTGCTTTCTAATCTGAATAAAATGCAACCCTTTTTAGTAAAGTTTAAAACTTGGTTTCTTGTGTGTGTGTGTTGTGTGTGTGTATGCACATGTATGGTCGATGTTTGCTTCCCAGTCACATGGGTTTGGGTTCAGTCTCACCGTGTAGCGTCTTAGGCAAGTGTCAGTTACTCTGATTTTGTGCCAACCAAAGCCTTGTTAGTAAGTTAAAAGTTCCTGACTTTAAGGGTACTGTAAAAGACCTGGTTGGTGGCCCAACCGCCCAAGTTCTTATACAAAGCTTAGAAAAACTGAAGGACCACTGCGATAAGTGCGAGAGGGGAATATGTTGAATAAAATCATAATTACCTGATCCTCCTGTATTTTCTTTAACTCAATGCCAGGAACTTTTCAACACTCCCTCATATGTGCATGTGTGTGTGTGTGTGTGTGTGTGTGTGTGTGTGTGTGTGTGTTTGTGTGTGTGTGTGTGTGTACATATGTGTAGAGAGTTTTTGAAGTGATGTACAGATATTGTATATTGAGAATGATAAGGTAGTCAGAATGTTGGATGATTATATATATTTTTATTTACATTTTTAGCACGTTCTTGTTGGTCTCAATATATATATGTATCATCATCATCATCATCATCGTCGTTTAACGTCCGCTTTCCATGATGATGATGATGATACATATATATATTGAGACCAACAAGAACGTGCTAAAAATGTAAATAAAAATATATATAATCATCCAACATTCTGACTACCTTATCATTCTCAATATACAATATCTGTACATCACTTCAAAAACTCTCTACACATATGTACACACACACACACACACACACACACACACACACACAGACACACACACACACACACACACACACACACACACATATATATATATATCTTATATATATATATATATATATATATATATATATATATATATATATATATATATATATGTATATATATATATTTAAGAATGTGTATGTTTGTATCTCCTTGTCCTGACATAACATGATTATCTATATATATAAAAATGAGAATGTGTGTCTGTCTGTCTGTCTGTCTGTCTGTTTGTCTGTGTGAATCCCTAAAACTCGAGAACTACGCAACCAATTTCATTCAAATTTTACACATGCCTTACTTAGGGTTCCAGTTGTGTTTTAGTAAAAAAAAATTATTAACTTCTTGCAGAGTTCGAGCACACGGCAACATAATATCTCCTCCACTATTTAAGTATTACGTGTCA
The DNA here is from genome assembly GCF_046866305.1 of Octopus bimaculoides. Classification (NCBI taxonomy): domain Eukaryota; kingdom Metazoa; phylum Mollusca; class Cephalopoda; order Octopoda; family Octopodidae; genus Octopus; species Octopus bimaculoides. The sequence goes on along the minus strand of NC_142932.1, from coordinate 109,417,137 downwards.
AAAGTGAAACAAAAACACTCATGTCAAATACTTTCACTTTAAAAATGAAACTATTCCACTAACTGAAACAATCACATTTCGATACTGTAGTGACAGATACTTTCACAGAGAGAGAAAGAGAGAAAGAGAGAGACAGAAAGAGAGAGAGAGAGAGAGAGAGAGAGAGAGAGAGAGAGATGTATATGTATACATATACATGTATATGTACACCATTTCGATACTGTAATGACAGATACTTTCAGAGAGAAAGAGAGAAAGAGAGAGAGAAAGAGAGAGAGAACGAGAGAGAGAGAGAGAGATGTTTATGTTTACATATAGATGTATATGTACACCATTTCGATACTGTAATGACAGATACTTTCAGAGAGAAAGAGAGAAAGAGAGAGAGAAAGAGAGAAAGAGAGAGAGAAAGAGAGAGAGAGAGATGTATATGTTTACATATAGATGTACACGTATATGTATATATATATATATATATAGATATATAGATCTATACATACATGTATATGTATACATATGTGTAGATGTATATATATATATATATATAGATGTACATGTAATATGTACACATATATACATATATACATGCATACAGATATCTATACATATATACACCCATCACACACACATACACATGCACACAAACACACACATTAGTCATTTGTTTTCTTATCCAAAACTACGTCAAAAGTACTGAATGGATCTTTATGAAATTTGGAAATTATATTCTTTGCATAACGGCCATAACTTCCATGAAAATTCATATATTTTTGATGTTGATGAAATTTTAACCCGAACATAACAGACGAGCATTATTTAGAAAATGATGTCACACGTTATCGAGGCTACCATTCTTTCTGGATGTGCAAAAGGGGATGACGACTTTATTCCAAGAATTCCTCTTACTCCATCAGGAGCAGACATTCCTTTTACATTCAGAAGACTACAATTCCCCCTTCGTGTGACTTTTGCCATGTCCATAAACAAATCTCAGGGTCAAACACTGCCTGTAGCTGGTCTTCTCTTGGAAGAGCCCTGCTTCTCACATGGACAACTGTATGTTGGCTGCTCAAGAGTGGGCAGCAAAAAAAAAGCCTATTTGTATATGCTCCACAAGGGAAAACAAGGAACATAGTTTACAACGAGGTGTTATAATCACAACAGCAAGAAAGTATGTACATGATCACCTTCTTTTACGAAACTTCATTGACTTTCATATATTTATATTGATATACATATATATACGTGTGTTTGGGTGCGTGTGTGTATATACATCTCTATATATAAAGATGATGCGTAGTCTAGACGGCGTTTTTAGATATCATTATTCTCTTTAACCCGGGCAACGCCGGGTATTTCTGCTAGTCATAAATAGATGTCATTCATTTCCAATATCCTGCAAACAAAAGCATGTTGGCCATGGGAAAATATTAGATTGCTTGGAAACAAATGAGAGTTGGTGACAGGACGGGCATCTGCCCATGGAATATCTGCCCATGGAATATCTGCCTCAATAAACTTTATCTGACCCATGCAAGCGAAGGAAAAGAGAGGTTAAGATGATGATGATGATGATCTTTTCTTTAATCCTTATTTATTATCATCATTTAATGTCTGTTATCTATGCTGGCATGGGTTGGATGGTTTAACTGGGCTGGCACACTGGAAGGCTGAACCAGACTCCAGTTTTATTTGGCATGGTTTCTACAGCTGGATGTGCTTCCTAATGCCAACCACTCCAATAATGTATATACGATGGGCTTCTTTCAGATTCTGTCAACCAAATCCAGTCACAAGGTTTTGGTCGGCCTGAGGCTATAGTAGAAGACACTTGCCACAGGTGCGAAACAGTGGGACTGAACCCGAAACCATGTAGCTGAGAAGAAAACTTCTTACCACACAGCCACACCTGATGATAACGATGATATATGTACACAGATTCAGAATTCTGGTAGTTAAAGAAAGGGCTCTAGTGACATTCATTACTTTCTCAACAAAGAAAAAGTAGGTGGTGAGCTCTCTTTGCCAGAAGCTGATTTCTTACGTACAGCAGATGTCAGTATGTACTAATGTAATGATATGATTTAGACTTTGTTAAATTACCTGAAGTTAGACAGACACAAAAGCATTTCTTTAATAACAAATGCCAATGCAAATATACAAGAACTGGCAACAAATTACTACTTTTTAAACACAAGTTTCATATTAAACTGCCACCAAGTACTTTACATCAACAGCAAGCAAACATTTCTTGGTACCAGTGAAAAAAATATTCTGAGAATGCTTGTATAAAAGTTTACCACCTGTAAATTATATTTCATTCAACTTTGAAGTAATTGCATTATTAGCGTTGTCTCTTTATTTGTGGGAATTGAAACTCATTCTTTTGCTGTAGGCTTATCATCATTATCCATCAATCTCATCATCATCATCATCATCACCATCACCACCACCACCACCGTCATCATCATCATCATCATCATCATCATCACCATAGGTGCCAGTCAGGTGGTGCACATATATATATATATATATATATATATATATATATATATATATATATATATATACATACACACACATACATGCACATGCATGCACACACACACGCACACGTATGCGCGCGCGTGCACACACACACACACACACACACACACACACACACACATGCACATATCTTATATATCTTGAATATCTGTTTCAGATTTTGGCATAAGGTCAGTAAGTTTGGGGGAGGGGATAAGTTGATTACATCGACTCCAGTGCTCAATTGGTACTTAATTTATCAACCCCGAAAGGATGAAAGGAAAAGTCAACCTCAGCAGAATTTGAACTCAGAATGTAAAGACAAACCAAATACTGCTAAGCATTTTGCCCGGTGTGCTAATGTTTCTGTCAGCTCACCACCTTATACATCTTGAATATTACCACTTCGATTCTTCTTAAAGAATAGGCATATTATCTACAAGGCTAATGGTTCCCACATGTAGTTGTTAATTTATAGTTAGAAAATCTCCCAAAATCACTTGGAAGAGTTTGTTACTATTCTTGCTTCAGACTCAATAACAGCAGAATAGATGTTAATTCTACATCATTTATTGAGAGTAGGTTGATACCCGGGATGGCATCCAATAGTGAGGTATCAGATTTTGTCTGCAGGTCATGCATCACATGCATATAAGGAAAACAAATGATAATAAGTTGGAATTAAATAAAATATAAAATATAAAGCTTCCTAAAATAGTAATGATATTGATGCACTAAATGAAATTCAAAGCTGAATTTTACATTTCTTGTATTCTGACATATTGATTTCATACTTTAAGAATAATATAATCTTGAATAATTAATTCCATGTTCAATTTAAGAGCAGTAGAAGTGGCTTCAATAATAACATTTATTAACTCACAATTTTCATTATTATTCATTAGTTGTTGACATTCCGCAAAGCATTCTATTAAGTCAATATTTCAGTTATTAGTAAGACAAACAAAAGTTTGATTTCTATTGTGATGCTTATAAAATGTTATAGATTTATTCTGTCTGTGGAATATTTAATTTTTCTTTATTATTACTTGCTTTATTGAACTAAAATCTCAAGTTGATCGACTATTTATGCATTAGTTCCTATATCAACATATAGTGTGTCTGTATCACATAACTGAGTTCTCAATAAAAATATTAATATATGAATAAACATAGATTCCTCAGTAAAGGTAATTAATGACTGTTTTGTTTTGATATCAGACATGAGGGCCATCCTCTCTGGTTAGGCATTGAATACCAAGATTCCTTCTAAGATAATAAACTGATTCATTTTAACAGTTTCAAAATGATACATTTGTATCCTGTATAAATTTCAGTCATCCTCATCGCCGTTGTCATCATCGTCGTTGTCATCATCGTCGTTGTCATCATCGTCGTTGTCATCATCGTCGTTGTCATCATCGTCGTCATATTTGTTGTTGTCATCATTGTCATTTAACGTCTGCTTTCCATGCTAGCATGGGTTGGATGGTTTGACTGAGGATTGGCAAGCCAGTAGGCTGCACCAGGCTCCAATCTGATCTGGCAAGGTTTCTACAGCTGGATGCCCTTCCTGATACCAACCACTCCAAGAGTGCATCATCATTATCATTTAATATCCACCTTCCATATTGATTTCTATGGCTGGATGCCCTTCCTACTGCAAGCACTTTACAGAGTTTACTGGATTCTCTTTATGCAGCACCAACAGCAGGGAGGTCGCCAAGTTACTTGCAAAACAAGGCACTTCAAGTGAGTGGAGAACAGTATTGAGGGAGGTGGTTTTGTGATGTGAGGTTAAAGTATGAATTAAGGGACAGAAACGGGTATCTTGCATTAGAGGAGATGCATGACTACCCCTGTTGGAAAAGGAAAGGAGAGAGGAGAGAGGGAAAAAGAAAGTGAAAGAGAGAGAGCTTGATGAAGAAGATGTGTTGGGGTGCAATATTGAAAAATATTTCAAAGTGCTGTACAGTTACATTTAATATGTGTGTGTACATTCAAATGTGGAAAGACATTTACTGCAGAATCTGTTTCAGGAGAAATTCTCTTTACAGATAATTTACTTGGAAACACCCCATACTGGGCTATGAATGATGTCATCAGACTGTTGGACACATGGTTTTGTGTCATTAAGCTTCGTCAGCAACAGACACCAAATTTATCACTCATAACCCCCTAAGGGCTGTTGGTCTTATATAAGAGCAGCAAATAACAAATTTATTGATGTGTGCAAAGCTTGGTCAAACTGGGACTAATTAGTTGAAGGTATAGTAAGCAGTAATAATTAAAATAACATATTTTCTTTTGCTATTAGATTCTGTGCGTTAGAACTTAAAATATAAATTTGTTTTGCATTTTGGGGTTCTTGTTAATTGATCTGCTGTCTTCAGGCTGAGTGAAATGAATAACAGATTATTCTGTTAATCATTGATTAACAGAATAATGAGCTTAATGGAATATTGATTATCAGAATAAGCTCAGTATTCAATTAATCATCAACAGAATACTGAACTTAGTCTGTTAACTGTTGATTAATGGAATACTGAACTGCAAGTAAAACGCAACAAATAAAACCTGGAGAGTCTATGACAGTTTTTGATTTTGAGATGGATTTGTCATCTTTGAGGGGATGATAGAGCAAGGAGATGAGAAGAAAACGGTTATGCAAACTCAGGAAGTAATCATATCAAATTAAAATTAAGATTTTTATATTTCAAAATATGTTCTTTATGTATTATCTCTTGTTTCTGTCATAAAACTGTGGCCATGCTGGGGCACTACCTTGAAAGGTTTAATGAAATAAATCAATCCCAGGGATTATATTTTAAATCTGGAACTTATTCTATTGGTCTGTTTTGTCAAACCACTAAGTCACAGAGAGTTAAACAAACCAACACTGGTTATCAAATGGTATTGGGTAAAAAACACAAGCACATACATGTATTCAATTACACACACACACACACACACACGCATTCAGCAGGCTGCCAAACAGTTTTTGTCAATGAAATTTACTCATGAGACATTGGTTGGCAGTGAGATTGAACCCAAAACCATGTGGTTGTAAAGCAAGTTTCTTAACCACACAGCCATAGCTGCACCTGTGCCATAAACTATTACTTTGCATCTTCTAATGTGTTATCAAAAAATAATCATTTCATTACCCACTTGCATCATTTTAATTCAGGAATGTAATCAATATATATATATATATGTGTGTGTGTGTGTGTGTGTGTGTGTGTGTGTGTGTGTGTGTGTGTGTGTACATATCGTCTAAGGCAGTGAGCTGGCAGAACCTATAGCATGCCAGGCAAAATGCTTAGCAGCACTTTGTCTTTGTTCTGAGTTCATATTCTGCCAGTCAACTTTGCCTTTCATCCTTCTGGGGTCGATAAAATAAGTACCAGTTGAGCACTGGGGTCAATATAATCGACTAAACCCCTACCCTGAAATTGCTGGCCTTGTGCCAAAATTTAAAATCAATATATATATATGTATATATATACATATAAATATACATATCCATATATATATATACATATATATATATATATATATATATATATATATATATATATATATATATATATATATATATATCAATATATTATAAATTAACTACCAACAAAAATAATAGGTAAGCTAACTCAAAAAATCATCACCAAAATAGCAGAAAAAAACGACAGTGAAGGTATGCTAAAACTTTAAAAATTTTGTTCGGTTTTTGTAATTGTGAAATTTTTTCGCCATGAACGGTTTGTGTTTTTAAACGGAATGTATTTTTTCTGATGTTATATTTATTCCTGAATGATGTGTAAAGAAATTTTGATTTAAGCCTCTTAATGAATTCTTTATACTGAAATATATTTTGAAGAAGATAAATATGTTCATTTGAATTTGAGTCGTAACTCCTTTATTATTATATATATATATATATATATATATATATATATATATATATATATATATCTGGTCTGATATACTGGAAACCAAACTTCTTTGTTATTGTGATATTTTCTCTCCAGTTACATTTTGCCAGAAATATTTTATTGGTGGGTTGTGTTTTTACTTCAGTTTTCTAATTTCATGGAATTCAAAAGGATTAGGTAAAAATAATGAGAAATGTCTTTATAAACGACAATTTAAACCACAAAATGTTAAGCAATAAGCAACATAATTTTATGTCAACATTTATGATGTACAAGACACAGTGTGTGAAACCTTTGTTATGTACTGCGAGAAAGTACAAATGTTTTGATTAGCTCTTTTTCTTTTCTGCTATATTGAAAAGAAAACAGGCTGTTTTATGGATTCTATTTAATTACAAGCAAAATAATTTTCAGACAAAAACACTCAATCACTTCAATACAAAGAACAGATTTTCAAGTCATGACAACTCATAAAGCTTTTAACTTCCTTTTTCTTTGCTGGTTGACAGCAGATGAAAATTGCCAACTTAACTTTTAAAGTCCTTTTACCATCAACTCCTTCATCAAATTGTTTTGCTCTATAAGAATAGATTTGATAGGAATGTGTATCAAACCAAGAAAATAGGTCTATAATTCAAAATATGTTTTCGATATATCTGTGTATATGTGTGCATATGAGTGTGCATGTATGTGAGCATGTAAGCATGTGTACACATGTGTGAGCATGCAAGTATGTGTGCACGTGTGTGTGTTTTTGATGTGTGTGTTTTAATTTTTAAAGATACAATATGATTTAAGCATATAAATTACTGTATACATAGAAAAAATTTAACTTAAAATAATTAAAGGCAATTAATTTCCACAAATGTTTCATATTTCACTTGATACAATATGTTTGACAAAGTTTGGTGTGTGTGATCTTTGTAAACAAAATGTCCATTCATATGATATCATTTGTTTCTAGTTCTCCACAAAAACATGTCTGGACTGTTTGTCATTCGATAGTCTGAGAGATTATTGCTTTGCTTGGAAATACATGAAGGGTGGCATGAAAATGAACATGTAGCTGTAGAAAAATTTGCTCCAACATACTCTTGTCTGACCCATACTAGCATGGAAAAATGAACATCAAAATGATGACAATGATAATTCTGACTTAAGGCAGCAGGCTGGTAGAATCAGTGGTATTGTGGGCAAAATGCTTAATGGCATTTCGTATGACTTTATGTTCTGAGTTCAAATTTTGCTGGAGTCGATTTTGCTTTTCATCCTTTTGAGGGGGTCAGTAAAAATAAGCCCCATTTGAACACTGGGGTCAATGTAATTGATGTACTGCCTTCCCTGAAACTGCTGACTTGAGATACCTATCCTGCCTTGGTTTTTGTTGTCCTTTTTCCTCTAATATAATATATACCTGCTAACTCAGTTTCCAGCAATGAAATCCACTCACAAACCTTTTAGTCTGACTAAGACTACAGTGGGTGACACTAGTATAAGTTTCTATACAGTGGGACTGGACCCAAACTGTGGTGGGGAAGCAAACTTCTTAACCACACTTCATTTTTACATCCACTTACCTTATTTGCTCAGGCTGGACATATTAACAGGATTCACTAGGCCAGAGGCCTCTATCTTCTGCGTTTCAGTTTTATCTCAAGGTAGACCATTACTATATTTTCATACATTGGGGATATACTGGTTCCCGTTGCCACTCCTAATTTTTGTCTAAATATTAGTTGGTCAAAATTTAAAAAATGATTTTGTAGAATAAATTGAAAACCTTCAATAATAAATTCTTTTTATAAGCAACCTGGTAATTCATGAGGATATTCATTAAGGCAGAATTGTATTGCTTCTATTGCAGTGTATTTGAAACAAGTTGGCCACATCAAAAGGACCTATTTAAGTTTCTTTATTTGTTATACATGGAAGATGGTTTAACATATCCAAGTCATGTCTTATTTAGCTCTGTATATATTTCAAATATCGTTTTAGTAATATGTATAAGAAATCGCTCAATTAGTGAAGTTTACATGATGGTCTCGTAACTATTGGTCATGATTTTAAAACACTTCGGTGAAGAATATTTCAGCAAGAAAATAAAAATACTTTACAAGTATTGTTTACAATATTAATTTTGTGAAACTGTGGCAGTTCATAAAAATTGTTTGTTTTACTTTTAGTAGATCATAATTTGAACCTCAATCAAACCAAAGATAATATTACAGACGTCCTGAAAACTAAGACTTATCGAAGAGCTGTTTGATAAAGGCAATAATGATGAACCTCTAGTCAGAAATAAAAGAAAATGTTATCCACTAAATTGTAGAAATAGAGAACTTTATAATTTTTGTGGTGGTCAAGTGGTCATATTCTTTATTGGTTAAGCCTTTATTGTATGAATTGAGTATGTTATTAAGTTTTGCATAAATTTCTACTGATTGTAGTAGTTGACATTCACATAACAGCTGATGTACTCAAGTATGGATATTTAAAACTTTTGGTTTCTTATGCTTTTGGTTGTTCCATCTGGTATCTCTATTCCTTTTGACAAGATCTAAGAAATGGTTTTGAAAGTTTCAATTTGCTAGATGTGTGTTATACCTATATCCACTATTGTAATCAACAGAATTATGTTTCCTGTTGTAATTACTTACAAAGTTGATTTTCATTAATGTATTTTCAAAATTATTTTTCCACCACTGATTTTCAAATGTATTTCACAAGTAAGATCCTGAAATATATTCTTCTCTCCTGGACAACAGTTGATTTTTATTTCTTGACTTGCATGCAATTCTGTACCTGGGTTAGTTTCCATTAAATCCATATTCAGGTTGGTTTCTATTAAATTAAATATTTGTATTTGTTTTGAATATTTGACCATTTTTCTGTTCCAAATTCCTAACATTTGATTTATTCGATGTCTGTTTTACAGCTTCTGTATATAACTTAATTGTAATTTTTTTCATAAATGGATTTTCTCAAAAACATTCTTTTTGAAATTCTTCTTTGAAATTGCGGAACCAAATCATCACTTTTCCTCCATCTACATCATGAAATAATTTCTTCAATTCCATAGTTTACACATGTTTTAAAAAAAAAGTGTTCCTTCTACTTTCTTGAATAATTCTACATAAATTTCTTCACCAGTTCCCCTATATTTTTCTACATTAGTCTTTGCTCATAATCTTAATAATTCTACATACATTTCAAATTTGTCAAGAGATATCCTTTCTTGAAGTTGTTGTTCTGGTTCATTTTTTATTTGCTTGATTTGGAATTTTCTTGGAAGAATTACTGGTGTTAAGTTCACCCATCTTTTGTATATGTCAGCTCTATTGTTGTTGTTAACTTTATCCCAAATTTGTGTGCTTCTATGTTTTTGTTCCAGATGTGGTCAATACAACTTTTAATCAAAATTGTTTTGCTGATGAATGCTTTCATCTCTTAAATCGGTTGTTTGTCTGTTTTGCTGTACTGTTTGATTAAAAATTACAGTTTCTGAAGTTTTATGAAAGTTGGCACATATTCTACCACAGCCACTCAGAATTTAATCTTTTTACATCTTCGGAGACTGCTCTAGTGAAGCAATGAGGATTATCCAATTTTTCAGTTAATATCAATATTTTTGTACTTATTTTCTTCAATTCTTTTAAAATACTGCCGTTTGTAGTTTTTGCAATTTTGTCTGTTTTTGGAAGAATTTTCTTTCACTTGTGTGGTAACTTATTTCAGTAAATGTTGATACATGTGCAGGAATTTGACAACCAAATTTTAAACTTTTCTCATTATAGCAATGTGTAAATATTTGACAGAAAAATAAAAAATTAATAAAGAATTTTCCTTATTTTAAAATATAAACCAGGTTTATATTTTAAGTTAAATTGTTAACCAATTATTAACACTTATTTTTAATTCATTTAGTAGCATTTATAAAATATATTTTGCCATACATTTTACAAGTAGTTAAAATATAAAAATTTACATCCCTACATAATTTGGGTTCTCTAGTGTATACAAGGGCATGCTGAAAAGTTCCTGGCTTTGGGTAAAAGAAAATATAGAAGGATCAGTTAATTATGATTTTATTTGACATATTCCCCTCTCAGATTCATACACTTATTGCAGCAGTCCTTCAGTTTTTCTAGGCCATGTAAAAGAACTTGGACGGTTGGGCCTCCAACCAGGTCTTTGGTGACACTCTTAAAGCCAGGAACTTTTCAGCACCCCCTCGTATAATATTACCTCACTTGTTACCTATGAGCCTTTAATGAGATTAATTTCAGTAGACATAGTATATATTAAATGAAGGTTAGTAGCAAGTAACAAGCCATTAGTAGCATTAGTAATGATTGTTACACAGAGAAATAATTAAAAATACATGTAGCAGTGCATTTTGAAAAGATGTGTTTCTCTTGTTTCAAGAAGAAAACAAGTACAAGCCATGAGCTAATTTCCTTTCATATATATTTGGCTTTTTAGAAGGTGTGAATATAACATAATTTTGTTTCTGTTCAGATATTAACTTTCTATAATGTAGACTTGAATGATAAATAACAGTTTCCTTGAAACCAGTGTTCTCTGGTAGATCAATATTCTGTTGGTATGTCATATTCAGACATTTTAGATATTATCTTCCAGTGGGGTTTGTTGGCAAACGATAAGAGTATTAATTCAAGGAGAAAGGTTCTCTTTTAAAAAAAAAATTGCATATCAATGGCAAAGTTTTCCATGCTTATATTACTGATACTTGGAAGGTGAATTTATCTTTGTAACCAATCTGCCTATGTTTTATTTTGCTTTCCTCCTCCTCCTCCTCTCTCTCTCTCTAAATAAACAATATTGGTATGTATGTCCTAATGTGTGTATGTAAATGCATATTTATAATAGCGTTATATTTGTGTATTTATGTATAGATGATAAGTATATATAAATAGGTTTGGTTGCACTGCATGGAATTTTGGACAAGTATCTTCTGTCTTCTACCATTTCTAACCTCAGGCTGACTAATGTCTTATGTGTAGAACTTGGCTATCAGAAACTGGGTGGAAGTTATAGTATGTATGTGTATGTATATATATCCTCTTAGCATTCAGATCACTCCATCAAATGTATTGCTTATTTGTTCACATTGTTCTGAATTTATCACATTATCTTGTAGCTTTCAGATTTCGATGATGTGATTCCTTATTTTTAGAATAACATTGTAGGTAGGTGTGAGAAGCCCTCTATGTTTAGACCCTTGTGGGCAATAAAGAAATAAGAAACATTAGCAGTGCCAGGAGAAATACTTAGCAGTATTTCGCCTGTCTTTATGTTCTGAGTTCAAATTCCACCGAGGTCAGCTTTGCCTTTCATCCTTTTGGGGTCAATAAATTAAGTACCAGTTGTGTACTGGGGTCTATCTAATATACTGGCCCCCTCTCCAAAAATTTCGGGCCTTGTGCCTAGTAGGTGTGCTCTAGAATTACCACAGTAATTAACTCACCGGGCACCGAGGAATGCAGTTCTAAGGATTAGGCCTAATTATCGAGTCATTTGCAGTTTCACCCTTCATTGATGGCAAGGTCTTACATTTGCATGGCTTAATTTTTAGGACATGCATAAGATTACTGGTAGGATCAACCAGGTATCATTATGTGCATATGTAATCTGGAACCATGTGTTTATGAACCAAATTTTAGCCCTATAGCCATGTCTGAAATTTACATCACCATCATTATCATCATCAACTGGTGTCTAATAAAAGAACTATGTGCTAAAAACAAACTGAGATTGTTGTCAAGGAATAAGCTGAAGCATTATAAGTATAGAAGTAGTCTTTAGTTTTTACACATAGTGTCTCTAGGTGTACATTTTAGGGCTTCTGGAGTAGTTAAGAAAAATGTTTAAAAGAAAGTAGTAGAATAAAAGAATTATCGCTTGCATGGTTTAGAGCTGTGGAAGTATTCTCAAAATAAAGAATTTCTTTTCCTGGTAAGATTTCCTGCACATTCTGTGCCCACTTGGATCTTCTCTGAGTAGGTTTCCTTCCTCAATTCATTCTCCTTCTACACTGGTTTCCATCACTTCTCTTCTATCATTCTCAACAGATGTTAACTTATTTGTTGTAATGTACACACACTTTTCCTCTGTCATTGTATAACAAAATATATTATGTATTATCACCTGTTGAATGTCAGTGTCTGATGACGTAATTAAAATGTGGAATTTAGATGTTTTCAGAATGTCTTTGAATCATTAGTACTGCTGGTATCATATATAATTATACTAGAAAACATGACTGTATATCAGGTTATACAATGTTATGCAATGTAATAAACTAAACAAATGGTTCTCAATATTTATAGAATGTAAGGCAGCAAACTGGCAGAAACATTAGCATGCCGGGCGAAATGCTTAGCAGTGTTTCGTCTGTCTTTACGTTCTGAGTTCAAATTCTGCTGAGGTCAGCTTTGCCTTTCATCCTTTCAGGGTTGATAAAATAAGTACCAGTTGAATATTGGGGTTAATGTTATCAACTTGGCCCTCCTTTAAAGTTGCTGTCATTGTGCCAAAATTTGAGACCAAAATTATTCATTTCTTTTCTTTCCTTTGTAACTCCTAACACACTAAGTGGTTGCTTCAGGTGACTTTTATTACTTGTTGCTTGTCCCCTTTGTTGGAAGGGACCACTAATAAAAAAGAAGATACCACAAATGATCAAAATTCAAAAGTCAACTTAATTAGCAATTTGAAACTGACCTTAATTAAAAAAAAAAAAAAAAACTGGGAAAATTTGCCATTTGTCCTTTAATCCTTTTGACAGCAACTTTGCTAAGACTGCCTCTGGTTCTATGGCACAAAATTACATTTTAAATTGTACAGATGTATGTTAAGACTTTAATAACTTTATGTAATAATTTTTTGTCATGTTCCAAACTGGCTTAATAAAAAAAGGTTAGTTATTTTACTCAGTCCTACAAATATTTCCTTTTATTCTTTAACTCTTTTCCTTGTTTCAGTCATTTGACTGTAGCCATGCTGGAGCACCACCTTAAAGGGTTTTTAGTCGAAAAAATTCAACCCCAGGATTTATTCTTTATAAGCCTAGTACTTATTCTCTTGGTCTGTTTTGCTGAACCACTAGGTTACATATATACGACAGTCTTCTTTCAGTTTCTGTCCACTAAATCCCCTCATAAAGCTTTGGTGAGCCCAAGGCTATGGTAGAAGATATCATTTACCCAGGTGCCACACAGTATGACTGAACCCAGAACAATGTGGTTGGGAAGCAAGTCTCTTACCACACTGCCATGCCTGCACCTATCATTTAAAAAAATTAATTGAAACAGAGAGAGTGTATTTTATGAGAGATATGGTCATGTGAGTGTTAAAGAGAAGAATTATTTCACAAAAAACGTAATTAGTTAAAAGTTTGTGCCAAAAATAATTTCTTGGTTATTTGCCAAACTACTCCTAGAATTTGATATTAATCATCATTATCTGCAAATTAAAAGGTGGTATCATATAATAAAGGCAAGCTCAGCTAAGTAAGGTTATGGACCACATTTCAATATCTCATTGAAATGATTTAATTTCACTTATATCTTAAATAAGTTTGAAAAAGACATGAATTCCTCAACATTCCATCTTAACACTTTGTACCTGTATAAGAAATTAAAATTTACGAGCTAAACTAATATCATAATTTATTCAATGCTACTTTAATATGAAACTGGTTTCTTGGTCTAGGTCAGTGATTCACAGTCAGAGTCCACATGACCCCTGTGGGTCATATAAGATTTTGAGGGGTTCACACTAGCAAAATACTAAATTGGGAACACGCAGTAGTATATTAATGATCCATGACAAAATTTTGCTTTGGATATATTTATTGTAAGAAACAGGTTTCTTTCTCTAACATTTTACATCGTTCAACTTATACAAAATAAGAATTTTGAAAGAAGTTTCTATAAAACCTGTTTTTTTAATTTTGAAAGGCTACAGGGATCCACCAGAGTAAAATAGTAATCGAAAGGTTCCATAGGCAAAAAATGGTAGAGTGCCACTGTTATAGAGAAAAAAAGTTTTGTTATTGCAAACCTCTCAAGAAGGAAGCTGGAAGAGAAAACTTTTGATTAGTTAGATAGTCTGAAACAATTTCACTATGAAAGTACAACAATGAATATAGTCATGGAAGTCACAAGTATTTATTTCTGAGTTTTTTTTGTTTATAATTTTTTAAGAAATGAAACGAGAGCAAAATTATGTAATGTTAATACCTTTTATCACAGGTATGGCTGTGTGGTTAAGAAATTTGTTTTCCAGCCATGTGGTTTCAGGTTCAGTGTTACTGCATGGCACCTAGGCAAAATGTCTGCACCAGACTAACCAATGATTTTTGAGTAGATTTCGAAAATGGAAATTGAAAGAAACATGATGTGTGTGTGCATGTGTGTGTGTTGTGTGTGTGTTGTGTGTGTGTGTGTGTGTGTGTGTGTGTGTGTGTGTGTGTGTGTGTGTGTGTGTGTGTGTATCTACATATGTATGATAGTAATGAGTATGTGTTTGTCCCCTCTTCGTTTTGACATCATATGATTGTTATAAACATGTGTCAACATTATTTAACTAATTTCTCTCATTTCCAGTCTAACACAAAACCATGTCTGGTCAAAGGGAAATATTACATTGCTTGGAAACTAATTAGGGTGGATGACAGGAAAGGCACCTTCTACAATGAAATCTGTCTGACTTATGCAAGCATAAATAAGTGAATGCTAAAATGATGATGATTAAGAATGTAATTGAAATTCTATGGTCCCAGCTAAACACCTATCCATGGATAAATAAAAAATAACTGATAAGATCAAGAAAACAGATTGTTTAGTTGATAGGGTACTAAACAATCAATCAAGGTTAGAGCTGTTTCTGCATGGCTAAAGCACTTTCTCTTCAAAAAATAAGTTCATGAACATCTAAGTAGATACCACAAGATTATTCTAAGCAGTAACTCTGTTTTATTAAATCGTTAGCACCATCAACTAGTAATGTGGTAATATCTGAGCACATACCTTTTGGTGATTAATACTTTAATCATACAACCATAAAGTTATATAAATTGCTTGTAGTGAACAGGTGAGTAAATCTGTGCATGTGTAAAAGTAGTTAAGTGTTCATAGAAGAATGAATGTGAATATATATTTGAGTATAATTGTATTTTCATTAACATAAAGATGTGTGTGTATGTTTGTGTTGTGTGTGGTTGTGGCTATGACAATGCATGAGTAGATGACTGTAGTGTGTAAGCATATGTACAAGTATCACTATATAGTAATATAGTTAGATTTGTGATGGTATTTTATGGGTGGAGATATAGTTGCGCTTTTAGTAAAATTTACTACTGCATCCGTTTGTGAAGGTCTGTAACCGTTTATGCATCTGCCTTTAACTCTAATATGTCAACATAGGCAATATCATGTAAATACTTTATGTGCACCAGTGTGTGTGTGTGTGTGTGTGTGTGTGTGTGTGTGTGTGTGTGTGTGTGTGTGTACATATATAGATAGACAGATACATAAATATATATTGACATATATACATTCACACATGCATAAACACACACACACACACACACACACATAACCATTTTACCGTCTGTTTTTTCATGGTGGCATGGATATATTTATATAGCACTAAGTGCATGTGTATTGAAATATAATTGTTTATCTGTGTGTGTGTGCATGTGTGTGTGTATGTGTGTGTGTGTGTGTGTGTGTGTGTGCTTGTGTGCATGTATACACACACCTATATACATATAATATATATATATGTATATATGTATATATATATATATATATATATATATATATATATATATATATATATATATTTAACTGGATGTATGTAAATAAATATGTAGTTCGTTTTGTACATGATCTCATATATATATATATATATATATATATATATATCTATATCTACAAAGCTTTAGATGTGTGGAATTAGTTGAGTAAAAGTCTACGTGCATATAATGTATGTGTCTCTGAGCACAAATCTCACACATATTTATGGATATGTAATAGTATATGTGTATACTTGTCTCTGTGTGTATAATGTGTACATTAATATAAACAGTGAAACCATGTAATATATTCTAACTTTAAAAACAGGGGGCAAATACAGATGATTTGATAATATGGTCTTACACTAACTCTCTTTCCCTCTTTTTCGCAATGTTTATAAACAAAGCATTCTGTCATTTAACATATGGCATTTATTTTATAAAACACTCTTCAATTTCACCATATTAGAATGTTCAGCACATCACTGCTTAAAAGCAAACGGAATTGATACTTTTAGTATCTTGGTAAACATTCTTCACCTTTATAAAAATGCAACATATAAACCACTCACTCTGCTTATAAACATAATCTTCTCCCAGTAGAATATTTAGTAATAAAAATAGAACAAAGTTATTTAAATTTATAGAAGAGCTTTTTCCTCCAGAATGTAACACTTCTCATCATGTCCAGTAAAGTCCTTCCTGCAAATTCATTGCAGATAATTACATCACATTAAATACATCACCTGCAATTTCATCTCTTGGTAATATTATTGCAAGGTAATTACATTGTGAGACAATGATCATTTGTAAATTCGTCATGTCAAATACATCGTATGTTAATTCATCGTCATGTTTTTTATCCACAAAAAAAAAAAAAAGAATTTATTTGGAGAATAATTACATTACATTTCATAAACAGTGAGAAAGAAACTGAAAGACAAAAGATGTTAATATCAAATTTACTCACTTCATACATGAAAAAAGAACCAAATCAAACTTATTTTTAAAAATAGAAACCCACACAAAAAATATGCAGTTAAGGAGATAAGAATATTTTAAATTGGAAGAAGGGAGAAACATTGTGAAGACACAAATTAAGAGCAATGCCTCTTACATAATTCAGTTCAGTATTTCACGATTTGATATTCCTTGACAATGAGTTGAATTCTTGCTATACTATCTTTATATTTCTTTTTGTGATGTGGAATTTCTGCAGAGATGATATATAGCTCAATTGTTACTTCATTTCTTGATTGTTCCTTTCTCATGATTTCTAAAAAAATTCTAGCTCGTAGGAATAATTTTGTCTTTAAATTTCTTATTTTATGTTTATTCTGTGAATGAAAATTCTAAATAAGGTTTAGTGATGCATTTACATTGTGGATAAAAAGCATGATGCGAAATTTACTGGCAATGTAGTTATTTAGTATTAGAATGAATTTACCAACAATGAATTTGTCACAAGGAAGAATTTACTAATGGTTCAGTCACATTGTGTGACTCCTTGAACAAGTTCTTCCACTAAGGCCCTGAGCTGACCAATGCCTTGTGAGGGAATTTAGTAGATGGATACTGTGTTATGTACACACATGTCATGCATATATATATATATATATCATTTATATGTGTGGGTGTATTTGTATATATATGTATGTGAGTATTTTTGCGTCTGTGTTTGACCCTGCACTCACTGTTTGACAGCCGGTGTTGGTTTGGGCATATCCCCTAAGTTAGCAATTTGGAAAAATGAGTATGACTGAAAATACATGTTAGGATTGATTTGTTCAAGGAACTGTCCAAGCATGATATAATCCAATGTCTGAAGTAAGTAAAAGATGTATTCGTTCACAATATAATTTATCTTTTGTAAAAAAGAAAGTCAAAATACATACAAAGTGCAAAAAATATCTTTGTTGGATTGAATACAGAAGTGATTAGCACTAACAACATTCAGAAGATAATGGTGGTGGTGGTGGTGACGATGATTCTTATTGTCATGACCCTGATGATGTCTTGATACCTTGTTGCACAGGTTCATTCCACAGTATTTCCTGGAAGTGATGTAGTAGGATGTGACAACATCAAACTTTACTTAGCAGAGAAAAGGATTTTATTGAAAAATTTCCTTCACCTAGGGACTTCCTTGAACTCCAAAAGTTAAGTGCTTTACTCTTGTCCTCACAACCAGAAATATATGTTATTCAACTGGTTGATTCCATCCATCACTTCTTCACAGGATTTCCTTGGTCTTCCTCTTCTGCAGATTCCTCCTCTTACAGATTGCTTAACATTTCTCTACACACTACATCTGATTTCTTTTATACCCAGTCATTTGTGTTTTGTCCATGTACGCTAATATTGCACAACCAGCAGAGAATTATTACTTCATTTTTTCCCCATCCTTGTTCATCCTCTAGTTTCAGTATCCATATTTCACTACCATGCAACATTGCATACATAAGCATTTTACAATCTGCTTTTCTCTCAGTGAGAAAATCCCTTAGGTGCAGGAGTGGCTATGTGGTAAGTAGCTTGCTTACCAACCACATGGTTCCGGGTTCATTCCCACTGTGTGGCACCTTGGGCAAGTGTCTTCTACTATAGCCTCGGGCCGACGAAAGCCTTGTGAGTGGATTTGGTAGACGGAAACTGAAAGAAGCCCATCGTATATATATATATATATATGTATATATATATATGTGTATGTGTGTGTATGTTTGTGTCTGTGTTTGTCCCCCAACATCGCTTGACAACCGATGGTGGTCTGTTTACGTCCCCGTAACTTAGCGGTTCGGCAAAAAAGAGACTGATAGAATAAGTACTAGGCCTCCAAAGAATAAGTCCTGGGGTTGATTTGCTCGACTAAAGGTGGTGCTCCAGCATGGCCACAGTCAAATGACTGAAACTAGTAAAAGAGTAAAAGAGTATATGCCAGCAGAAGTAATAGCTTCCTGAATTGTCTCCACTTTGTTCTTAATTAAGTATTGAGTGCTTTACTTTTCATCATGCAATCAACCTTGTGTATGTGTGTGTGTGTGTGTGTGTGTGTGTGTGTGTGTGTGTGTGTGTGTGTGTGTGTGTGTGTGTGTTAATGTTCTAATAATTCTGTGCTGAAACAAAAGAGTTTATAGCATCAAGTGATCCATCTGAGAGCATTAAAAAATGTTTTAAAAAATTTAATAAAACTATTAATAATTTACTGAAACATTTATTAATTGATAGATTTTACTGACTTTCTTAAATTTTCTATAAGAAAGCCATCATGATTTGTGAAATCTATTGAATATAAGCAATCCTAACCCTCTCTCTTTCTCTCTCTCTCTCTTTTTCTCTCTCTCTTTTTTCCTCTCTCTCTCTTTCTCTCTCTCTCTCCCTTCCCACATACACACACACTCTCTCTCTCTCTTCCTATACCCTTCTCTCATTTTTCTCTACTCCTCTCTCTTTCTCATACACACTTTCTCCCTCCATGCGCTTCACTCACTTTTCCTCTCTCTTTCTCTTCCACTCTCTTTCACTTCCACTCTCTCCCTCTCTCTCTCATTCACATATTTACTCCTCTTTGTAACCATTAGATTTTGAAACTACAGCATTCAAAATTTTATCAAAAAAATGAATAGAAAATTTAGAGAAGAGAACTGCTTTTAAATTTTCCAGCAAACGTTTACAATTTAATGTTAAAATCTGTTCTGATATCTCCAGTTCAAAAAGATACTCTCTTCTTTGAAATGCCTCTCTCTCTTTCTCTCTCTCTCTCTCTCTCTCTCTCTCTCTCTCTCACACACACACACACACACACACACACACATGTATAAATGTACATATACACATATGTACAAATTATAGATACACATACCTAATACAAATGTACAAACACATATGAAATCTATGAATACATGTATATTTCTTTCTTTAAAAAGAAAAGATTTTTCCTTTATAAAATTTTAAGTACGTCATCAAAATATTGCCACTGAACTCTTAGATATTATTTTAAGGTTATAAAATTAACATAAAAGATTTTTGACCATACAAAAAAACAAAACAGAATTTGAGCTGTAATATTAGACTAACTGAATTGACATTTATTTGTTTCCTTGTAATGGTTTCGTTCATTGGATTGTGGTTATGTTGAGTCATCATCTCAAAGGCTTTAGTCAATCAAATCAACGTTAGTATTTATTTTATTGGTTTCCTTTTTGCTGCACCTCTAAGTTACAAGGAAGTAAACAAACCAACATGGGTTGACAAGCTGTGTGAGACAAACACAAAGACACATGAGTGTGTGTGTGTGATATGTGTGTGTGTATACATTATTTACATTATTTACATTTGGCAGATATTTGTCTTCATCTTGTTTGTTGTTAATACATTTCAGCTGATATACCCGCCAGCCTTCAGCAGGTATCTTGGGGAAATTTTGGGAAAATCTCTGATACACACACACACACACATATATATATATATATATATATATATATATATATATATAGAGAGAGAGAGAGAGAGAGAGAGAGAGAGAGAGAGATAGATATAGTTGAAATTCATAGAAAAACAAAAGACGAAGACAGATGTATGAACAAGCAAGTGTATTAGCTTGATGCTCAGGAACCACTTCCGAACCACTTGTGAACCACTCCCTGTACTTTCAGCACCTCTCCTCATCCACATACCAGCACTCCACTTCGATTACCACTGGATCTACTGACTCTGCCTTCACAGATTTCACTGGATTTTTTGTTGACATATAGATAGATACATATATTAAGTTGTCAAGAAAGTTCTTGCAGTTTTTAACCTTTAAATTCAGATGCACATATCTCAGCTCAAACAAAACTTTATTAATTGAAATAAATACCATCAGAATCAACACACTTTTGCCAATGCAAAATAAGTTTATTTATGCCAGTAGCATAAAAATCCTGCATTCTGGTGGCGATGAAGTTGTTGAAGGTGTGTTTGGCATCGTCTTGGTTTTTGAAGCATTTCTCATGCAGACAGTACTTCTCCTCCATAATGGTTTTGTCTGGATCCAAAAGGCTGTGATGGATGAGACCGGCCGCAGATCACAAAACAGTCACCATGACCTTCTTTTGGTGCAACTTTGGCTTTGGGAAGTTCCGTGGATCTTTGTCAGTGTTCAACTACTGAGCTGAGCATCACTGGTTGTTGTAAAGAATCCACTTTTCATCACAAGTCACAATCTGGTTGAGAAATGGGTCATTCTTATTTCGTAAAAGAAGGGAAGGTGACACTTCAAAATGGGTTTTTTTTTTTGTTGTCGTTCAATTCGTGCAGTACCCATTTCTCAAGTGCTTTTGTTTTTCTAATCTCTTTCAAGTGGTTGGAAATTGTTGTATACATTACGTCTAATTCAGAAGCAAGCTCTCGAACAGTTGTGTGTGGATTGGCTTCAACTAAGGCTCTTAGTTGATCATTGTCAACATCTGATGGCCGACCACAATGCTTATCATCTTCAAGACTCTCATCATCATTATGAAATTTCTTGAACCACCATTATGCTGTATGTTCATTAGTGGTTCCTGGGCCAAATGCATTGTTGATATCGCAAGCTGTTTCAGCAGCTTTTCAGCCTAGCTTGAACTGGAATAAAAAAAAAAAGTGTGTGAATTTGCTATTTGTCCATGTTGTATTCAACATTCGGGAAAAAATGGCCTAATTATTCAAAAAGAAAAAGAATAACATGATTAGATAGAGCGAAAAACAGGCTTTAAAATGATATATAAAGTCAAAGTAATTTAACAAAAATTAATTTAAAAATACATCTTTTAAAACCAAAATTAAAAATTCCGCAAGAACTTTCTTGACAACCTAATATATATATATATAGAAAGTGAGAGAGAGAAAGAGATGGATAGACAGACAGACAGACAGACAGACACACATACAGACAGGCAGATAGATAGATACACATATTGTGCATTCTAGATGTTAGAATAGGTACGCTGTATTTCTGTGTCATAAGCAGTGACTAAATGGGCTGGTATTATGAAGGACATCAGGTCATAAATCACTACTTCAAAAGATCCCTTCTGGTTGATGCCAATATGGAAAAATGGACGTAGAAACAATGGTGTATGTGTGTGTTTCTGTGTGTGTATGTGTATGTATTAAGAACTATTTACAATATTGCTTTATAATATGATTGGTGGATTTTCTAATCCAAATATATTCACATCATATTCTAAATTGCAACAAAGCAGATTAGGCTGTCAAGTGGTTTGACATTGTTTGACTATGGCTGAAATTTTAATGTGACAAAAGCTAAAGTTGAATTTATATATCAAAGTTTTCAGATATTAATTCTGTATGATGAGAATTCTGTGCACAACATTTGACAATAGTATTTCTCATTTCAATAGGAATTATAAAATTCCAGTTTGGTCTGAACAGTTCTAAAATGAACTTCAGTTGGCTGTAAAATTCTCAGTTGAAGGTTGAAAGAGTTTCACAGTCTATGCTTATGTTCAATAGTATTTTTGAAGTTTACTGCTGATAGGCAACTTTGAAATGTAGTCTTTATTAGTCTTTTGTTCCTTTACTTATTTCAGTCATTTGACTGTGGCCTTGCTGGAGCACTGCCTTCAGTCGAGCAAATCGATCTCAGGACTTATTCTTTGTAAGCCTAGCACTTATTCTATCAGTCTCTTTTGTCAAACTGCTGAGTCACAGGGATGTAAATGCACCAGCATTGGTTGTCAAGCGATGTATTGGGAACTAACACAAACATACAAACATACACACACACACACACAAACACACACACACACACACACACACATATACGACAGGCTTCTTTCAGTTTCCGTCTACCAAATCCACTCACAAGGCTTTGGTCGACCCGAGGCTATAGTAGAAGACACTTGCCCGAGGTGCCACGCAGTTGGACTGAACCAGGAACCATGTGTTTGGTAAGCAAGCCACTTACCATACACCCACTCTTGTGCCTGTTATGTATATCTTTTATCTATATCTTTTACTTGTTTCATTCATTGAACTACAACCATGGTGGGATCCACTTTGAAGGGTTTAGTCAAAAAAACTGACTGCAGTTCTTATCTTTTCAGTTTGGTATTTATTTTGTCAATCAATCTCTTTTGCTGAACAACTGCTAAGTTACAAGATCACAGACAAACCAGCTTTGGTTGTCAAGCATTTGGGACGCAAACACAAAGACACACAACATTTACATAGATATGTGGAATACCATGGGATTCCACATAGTTTCCATCAGCAAAAAGGTACTGTGCAGTGGGAATTGCAAAGCAAAAAAAAAAGGTGCTGTGCAGTGGGAGTTGCAAGCCATGCCTATGCATATACACACATATATACAAACACACACACACACACACACACACACACACACACACACACACACACACACACACACACAAACACAAACACACACACACACACATGCACAAATACACACACAAACACACTTTTTCAATATATAATAATATTCATGGAAGATGGATGTTAAATGATGATGATGATGATGATTGTTTGAGCGATTGATTTTTCCCTGCTGTACATCACTAATGCTAGTTTCGTTAGGTTGATGCAGTACAGATGAAAGTAAAATTATATATTTATAAGTGTTAATATTGTTTGTTTGTTTTTTTTTGTTTTTTGTTATACCGAAGCATATAATTATAAATTAGAGGTAAAAATGTTAATATCTGGCATTGCTGGCAATAGATAAGAATTGTGTTCTGTAAAAGAGTCAAACCAATTTCCCTTGCAGCTCATCAGAAACCAATTAAATCAACTTCCAAGGAATTAATAAGAATGTTATCAAAAGTGTTGCCTTGACATTTGTTGATTAATCTAACAGTTTCTTCAATAGTTTCTTCTCTGTCTTTATACTGTGATCTCTCTTTAGGTCACTATTTCAATTGCTGTGACAGTCACAAATGGAATTTGTTATCTAGATGTGGAGATTTTTCTGCTACATTATACATATTAAAAAGTATGTGCTACAAATTAAATTTTACCATAGCCTCGCTTTCATCTCATTTTGATCAGTGATACCTAAATTTGCTCTGGTTTGATCAGATATTAAACCTCTAAAACTAATAACATAATTAATTCTAAATTCATTTCGATAAGAGTAGAATAAAAAATACTATTTTTGTTTTATTATAATAATCTTTAGCTACGCAGCTTGTCAGGTTGTCTTTAAGTCCACAAATGATTGTTGCTCTCATAAATAAAGCAAGTATTACTGTACTTGCTTTATAACAGCATAAAAGAGTACGGAATACTTGTACTGTTGTCATAGTAACTAGATTAACAGAAAAATCAAAGAAATTTTGTCTGGCCAGTAAAATAGCTCAGATTGCTTTTATGAAAACACACCAAACATCTTTTAAGCAGAACATAAGATGTATATTATTATATCTATATACTGGATCAAAAATATTTTATCACCTGTACAAATACAGCATGATACTGCTGTTGTAATAGTGGCTATTGGATACCATCAACAATCATATTAATAGGGGACAGTGATTGTGGTATAAAGATATTGTATAAAGATATTATGATGTACCAAGGAACATTGTAGAGATAGCACATGGGCATTGTTTGTGATAATACAAGAACAACATACATTTTGTAATACTGAAGAGAAGACATTGTTTTGGTAATATACAATCATTGTCAAATTCTGCTGAGGTTGACTTTGCCCTTTCATCCTTTTGGGGTCAATAAATTAAGAACCAGTTGTGTACTGGAGTTGATCTAATTGACTGGCTCCCTCCCACAAAATTTTCAGGCCTTGTGCCTAGAGTAGAAAAGAATATACAATCATTGTCTGTGATAGTGCTCCATGTTCATTAGGTGCTGATACCACATGAACATTATTCATGACTCATGACATTGTCTGTTAGGTCTTGTGGTAGAGTCTTGTAATGATCCTTTATCTCTTATCCTTTACTTGTTTCAGTCATTTGACTGTGGCCATACTGGGGCATGACCTTGAAGAATTTTGGCCAATCAAATCAATCTCCAGCACTTTCTGTAAGTCTGGGATTTAATCTATTGGTTTCTTTGATTAAACCACAAAGTTATGGAGATGTAAACAAACCACCACTGGTTGTCAAAAGGTGTCGGAGGACAAACACACATTCATACATACACACATGTGCACACACATACATGCACGTGCACACACACACACACACACACACGATGAGCTTCTACACAGGTTTCATCTAACAAATTCATTTAGAAGGCGTGGTTGGGCTACAGCCATAGTAGAAGACACCTGCCTATGGTGGTGTCCAAGAAGACTGGGCCCAGAAGCCTGCAATTGTAAAGGGACCTTCTTAGCCACACCACAATGATTGCCTTGTTAGTATATTTTATCACATAGCAGCTACTATTACAATGACTGTATCACGTAATACCTCTAGGTTAAGGCACATGGCTCAGTGGTTAGAGTAAAGTTCATATTTTTCAATTTTATTATTTATTTTATATAAGGTGTCTCTCAAGGTCAAATCACTACTTCTCTCCCTTGAGAGGTCACAGTACTTAATTTATCGACCCTGAAAGGATGAAAGGCAACGTCGACTTTGACAGAATTTGAAATCAGAACATAACAGCAGACGAAAGACTGCTAAGCATTTTGCCTAGCATACTAACAATTCTGTCAGCTTGCCACCTATATCATTAGAATATTACAAGAAAGAATTACTAAGCAGATTCTTGAATCAGCAGAAGGCCTGGGGTAGACCAAGAATGAAATGGTTGGATAAAACCCATAGTTTCAGTTGGTCATCCTTGGGAATCCAGCTGGAAAGTCTAATGACATTTGCCTCTGGTAGGACCCTATGGAGGAGGGTCATGAGAACAACTTTCCTGGAAATAGTGGGCAGTGAATATAGATATGAATGAATGGACTTTACTGACCCTGGACAGGTGAAAAAAATAAAGTTCACCACTTGCAGAATATATATTCAGATTATAGATGACCAAAATTAAATGTTATGATTCATTTAGACCACTATTCTGCTATTTCTGTTAAATCTCTGCTCTCAATAGAAATTGATATTGATTTCTAATATTTTTTATTTGTTCTTAACATTCAATGGATATTAACATTAACTGCGTAAACATTATAATCCAAAGCATATAGCTATTTGTTTGTTCGTGTGTGTTTATATGTGCACCTGTGAACGTATGTGTGATGTGTGTGTGTACGTGTATACATTTATGTGTACATGTAAGTATATATACAGGTGTGTGTGTGTACTCATATTTGCATATATATGTCTGTATATGCTCATATTTATGTATATGAACACATTTGTTTGTGTGTGCATATTTTTGTGTGTATGTATACATTTTGTATGTATGTATGTGTGAGTGTGTGTGCATGAATGTATGCATGTGTGTATATATATATGTGTGTATATATATATATATATATATATATATATACACACACATATATTAATCTGAAGAATGCAATATTTATAATATTGATAAATGGTTAATGAGTTAGAAGATTTCCTTATAGTAAATAATATATGCATAGATGTGTTGAGTAGCATAGTGAAGATTAATTCAGATTTCCTCCCAATGAAACCATTCATTAATAGCTCAGTTGTCATTTCAACATTGATTTAATCAATGTTCAATAATCATTGTTCAATAATCATATTGAATTAATATTGAATTACGACTGATTTTTAAACAAAAAAATTGACATGGAATTCTGACATTCAATCAACAGTAATGCGTGAATCTTAAATCAATATTGAAACATGATAGATTTAATATCAAACGTGAGTTAATCTCTTTCATTTACTGATAGCTTTGATAGTTTAATCTGTAAAAAAATGAAGAAAGGTAAAGAATATGGAAAAGTTAAGTGAGAAAACTTCTCCTTAAATATTTTGTATATAATTTTCTTAACCAAGAAACTGTATTCTTCCATTTTCTCTGAGTATTTTACACAAATCTGACAGTAATTTTTCTTTAAAATCTGATATACAGCTATCAACATGCATTTGTATAAATGCTAAGTACTATGTTCATGGTGCTAAGTATCTTGTACTTTAAAAATATACTCTACATTCGTGGCCGTTGCCAGTACCGCCTGACTGGCCTTCGTGCGGGTGACACGTAAAAGCACCCACTACACTCTCTGAGTGGTTGGCGTTAGGAAGGGCATCCAGCTGTAGAAACTCTGCCAAATTTAGATTGGAGCCTGGTGTTGCCATCCGGTTTCACCAGTCCTCAGTCAAATCATCCAACCCATGCTAGCATGGAAAGCGGACGTTAAACGATGATGATGATGATGATGATGATGATGATGATGATGATGATGATGATGATGATGATGACATTTAGAGGAGTTACATACAAATGAAGTACATTAATACAATTATGGATTAGATTTATGTTAAATCCAGATTAAGAAAAGACAAATTGTATCTTAGTAATTCTAGACTACCAATTGATTGTTTGTCTGCTAAACAAGGAGTTGAAGTTTGTCCAAAGTTCTTACAAGAGTTGGAATTATTGTCATCATTATTTTGATTAACGATCAATGACAGAGACCAGGTGACATTCATTATCATATTTATATTGACTCTAAGGTGGCGTGCTGGCAGAGTCATCAGTATGCTGAGCAAAATGCTTAGTGGTATTTCGTCTGGTTGTGTGTTCAAATTCTGCTGAGGTTAGCTTTGCCTTTCATCCTTTCTGAACCCAGAACCATGCGGTTCGTAAGCAAGCTACTTACCACACAGCCACTCCTATGCCTGCTAATAATATATATTTATTTGTGTTTGTCTTTTTCTCTTTTACATAATAATATAAAAATAAGTACCAGTCATGTACTGGGGTCATTATAATCAACTTGCCCACTTCTTCAAAATTTCAGACATTGTGCCTATAGTAGAAAGGATATTTATATTGACTCTAGTGGGCCCATGGATTCAGCATAAGTTAAGTATATTGAAATACAAGAAAAGCACAGCCCATCTGGTGCTTGTTTAGAAATAGCAACTCATCTTTCACTCAATTGGGTATGGGATGTTTTGGCATTGCTGTTTGGCACTGACTATTTGGCATTGCTGTTTGGCACTGACTATTTGGCATCACTGACTCAATGCTGACTTATTTGACAACAAATGATTTAATTTTTCACTCATTCCCTCTCTCTCTCTCTCTCTCTGTCTCTCTCTCTCTCTCTCTCCCTCTCTCTCTACCTGTATGTCTATATTTCTGCACATAAAAAAAGCACCCGTACCAGTGTCACATAGAAAAGTAACCATGCTAGCATCATATAAAAAAGCAGCTGTGCTAGTGCTACATGCCAGCACTATGTAAAAGACCACATGTTCCAGCGCCCCCTTAAAAATTTACCCATGCTGGTGGAATTTGAACTCAGAATGTACTTGCTTTTGAATATTAAAATCTCTCCCATTTGTACCATGAAACACACACACAAACAAACATGCAGGCACACATGTACAGATATATATATATATATATATATATATATATATATATACTAATGTTAAATCTCTGAACGAGGTATTAACAGTAACTGCACGATAAAGTGAAGTATATTTGCCACTTAAATGTGGCTGACCCCTAAGGGTGGATGTTACTGTTGCTTTTAGCCCCAGGAGAACATCTCCTCCAGCTGGCTATCGACACACATCTGTGTCTTGTCTATATTTTCCAAGGGAAGTTATCCTTCCCATCTTGAAAATATAGACAGGACACAGATGTGTGTCGATAGCCAGCTGGAGATGTTCTCCTGGGGCTAAAAGCAACAGTAACATCCACCTTTAGGGGTCAGCCACATTTAAGTGGCAAATATACTTCACTTTATATATATACTCTTTTACTCTTTTACTTGTTTCAGTCATTTGACTGTGGCAATGCTGGAGCACCGCCTTTTAGTCGAGCAAATCGACCCCAGGACTTATTCTTTGGAAGCCTTGTACTTATTCTATCAGTCTCTTTTGCCGAACCACTAAGTTACAGGGAAGTAAATACATCAGCATTGGTTGTCAAGTGATGTTGGGGGGACAAACACAGACACACAAACATATACACACACATATATATATACATATGATGGGCTTCTTTCAGTTTCCGTCTACCAAATCCACTCACAAGGCTTTGGTCGGCCTGAGGCTATAGTAGAAAACACTTGCCCAAGGTGCCACGCAGTGGGACTGAACCCAGAACCATGTGGTTGGTAAGCAAGCTACTTACCACACAGCCACTTCTATGCCTGCTAATAACATATATTTATTTGTGTTTGTCTTTTTCTCTTTTACATAATAATATAAAAATACATGTTTAAATAAATGAATAAAAAATATTAAGAATAAATAAATCTAAATATTATATATATATTTTTTTTTCTTGTATTTCCAGTGGCTGAATTTGCACAACAAGTTGCTGTAGTATATGAAAATTTTTCAAAGGAACTAGATTCTGTGATAACAACATTTAGGAAAACAAGTAAAGATTTAAAGAAAGACAGGTAAATATTTTAATATTTCACACTCTTTCTCTTTCAGTTTCAAGAAAGCCAAAATCCATTGAATATCATTGTTATTATAATTTGCTTCACATCATTACATATTGTCATGGTTTCTACTCAGTGTAATATATTCATCCTGATTTCTTGATTTATGTGGAATATACTGACAATTTTTACCATTTCCACTTGCAAATATATTCTACAGGGTGTCCACAAAGTCTGGGTACACGGGCATTAGCACATACTTTTAAAACAAAACAATTTTATTTAATTATAATGTTAATAGATAAATCCGTAATCGTTTTTGAGTAAACTTTCTCTTTCAACACACCCCAGAAAAAGAAGTCTTATATTTAATTGTTTATCTTATGATTTTATTTACTCCATGTACCCAGCCTATGTGGACACCCTGTATATATTCTGAAAATGACTTCACCATCCCTTCCATAGACATCACTATTGTATAGCTATTATCTATTACTACTACTCTGCCAAATCAGATTGGAGCCTGGTGTAGCCACCTGGTTCACCAGTCCTCAGTCAAATCCTCCAACCCATGCTAGCATGGAAAGCGGACGTTAAACGATGGTGATGATGATGATGATGACTATTACTATTACTACTACTACTACTACTACTACTACTGCTACTGCTGCTGCTGCTGTGGTGGTGGTGGTGGTGCTGCTGCTGCTGCCACTGATGATGATGATAATGATATCTATCTATTTATCTGTCCATCTATCTATCACACACACACACATCTATATGTATGTATGTATATACGTATGTATGTATGTATATATGTATGTATGTGTGTGTGTATAAGTAATAGTTTAAAATTTGGTATACACTTCGTAGTATGCCGTTTAAAGCCCATTCATAGTTTTTGACTCCCTGATGTTATCAAAAGTAAGGATTTAACTCAAGTTTCTCATTTTTGTGAATAGCTACAGACAACCACCACAATGTATTCTAACTGAAATAAGTGAAACAGACTAAAAAATGAAGCAACTTTTGACAAGTCATCCAATGAGACACCTCTGCACCAATGATGCACCACAAATGTTTGTATGGCATCTCACCTGCGAAGGAGTGATGTACAATGGGTTGAAATGATCACAGAGATTAATAAAGATTCTCTTGAATTTAGGTTTCTTTGTCTTTCTCTCTTATCATATACATGTGTGTGTGTGTGTGTGTGTGTGTGTGTGTGTATACACATATATTTATATATATGTATATATGTATGTATATATATATATATATATATATATATATATATATATATATATATATATATATATATATATATATATATATATATATATATATATATATATATATATGTATATATATATACGTATATATGTATGTGTATTTATGTATATATATATATATTTAGAAGTAAATGTAGAGATAAGCAAGTTAGACAGATTAATATCTAGAGTATATTAAATACTTATACCTGCTCAAGTTTAAATCTCTTGAGCACTACTAAGTGTATTCTGTATGGAGAATATCTGATTCCCATCTATGAAGTATATATATATATATATATATATGTACCTATGTATGTATGTATCATCATCATCATCATCATCATCATTATCGTTTAACGTCCACTTTCCATGTTAGCATGGTCTGGACGATTTGACTGAGGACTGGCAAGCCAGATGGCTACACCAGGCTCCAATTTGATTTGGCAGAGTTTCTACAGCTGGATGCCCTTCCTAACACCAACCACAAGGCCAGTCAGGCAGTACTGGCAATGACCTCGCTCGAATGTTCTTTCACGTGCCACTGGCACAAGTGCCAGTAAGGCGACACTGATAACGATCATGCTCAAATGGTGCTATTTACGTTCCACTGGCACGGAAGCCATGTGTATATATATATATATATATACATCTATATATAGATATAGATATAGATATATATATATATGTATCATCAATAGTTCATTTGTCTGAAAAAGAACCACTCTATAAACCATTAGAGCAGTAGTATATATTTTTAGAAAGTGAAATGTTATGGCCAGTCATAGTGACCATTAGTTTCACACCTATAAAGTGTTTAGCAGTATAGGCAACTTGTCAGACTCAAATGGCCAAAAGTGTATAACCTCTCTACAACTGGAGGAAGAATTACACCATGGTCAGTTACTTTTGTAAACAAAATATTTGTCCATGCTGCAAGCAAGACAGGTTATCCCTCTTACATTGGCTCCAGCTATGGTGATATTCAAAGGAGTTGTAGTTGGCTTATGCAATGAATGGAAAATTCCATGTTTGTAGTAGGAAACATCTTAGATGTGGGCATTGACTAAATACTTCTTTCCTGAAGCTTAAACAGGGGTTTCATGTTGAGGGAGTTTTTTTTAGGATTTTTGCCCTCTCTGCTAAGCAAAGCTTACACCATTTGCTCCCATTTATATAAGTCCCTAGTTGTTCAAGGAGCTTCCATTTAATTATGGAGTTCGTTCCTCTTTTAAGCACCATATGTGGCTGCCAGGAACATGATGTTGCACCTTTCTGGTATCCTAAAAGAGGACTTATGGTTGTTCAGACATTGTTTTAATGGGGATGTTGACGAATTAAAGTTTTCGTGTCTGTGTATTGGCTGTACTACCACAATTGATGTTTCTTTCATTAACACTAGATCTAATGTTATTGCTGTTGTTGCTGAAGTTGCTGTCGGTGCTGATATTACTGGACATGATTCTGGTGGTTCTGTTGCTGCTGACATAGCAACGAATACCAGCCACTTCCAGCTACAATGTTGGTGTTGCTGCTGCTGTCATAACTGTCATAATTGTTGTCTCTTCTGCTTGATGTGCTGCTGCTGCTGCCACTGCCACTGCTACTATTTGTCATTGCTGCTGGTTGTCAGCAGATGCATCATTACTACTTAGGTTGTTACTCAGGCCACCAGCATTGCCAATGCCATTGTTGTTATTGCTGTTGTTGTCAGTAGATGTGCCATTGCTGCTTAAGCTGTTACTCTGGCTACTAATGCTAGCTACAACCTCAGTCTCATACATGACCCCCTTGGCTTTGCATTGACCCCGCCACTGAGTGATTATTGTATGCCCTACATGAACATCCTACCTCTGCTTCTGGTTTAGGGGTGATCATTAAATTTTTTCTGATGTTGGGCACACATCTGTAAGATACCCTTAAGTTGTGCCTATTAAACAAATGTTCATATTTGTGTGATTGTGTGAAGTTTTTGTCCACCAATCTAAGGAATAGTCTTCCCTCATAAGTTTTGATGTTCAAAGAGAAGAGTAGGGCAAACCAAACAGCATTACAGTGGAACTTTTTTTTTTGCAGCTTATAGGAGATGCAGTCCTTAAACCCACTGAATGCCTGAGCTTAGTTGTAATAAGGGGATGCAGTGTCAAAAATCTCTTGACTTGAGGACAGGTTTAAAATTTTCTTGCTAGCACCATTCACTAGGTTTCTGAACATGATAGGCGAGTGGCAGAGGTTGTGTTGATGTAGGACATCCTCTTGTTTGGTTTGCAGTTGGGTCTGTTAGAACAGAAGCTCAGGTCTTACGTAACATCTCGATTTTTACCTTGGTCTCAATTTTTGCCTTGAGCCCCATGGAGCTAAGGGTGCTAATTAGGTCCTTCCTAAGCCTATTGAGGGTATGCCCATTAGCTCCTCTAGGGATGGCCAGAGCACCATCTCTATAGAGACCAAAGAGAACTGAAGGGAACATCATTAAACTTTCTGCCTGGATTCTCAAGCATGACCAACTGAGACTATAGACATCCAATCATCTCATTCCTGGTCTACCCATGGGTCTCCTGTAAAGGCACATGGTTTAGTGATTAGAGTGTTGAACTCACAATCATAAGATTATGGTTTCGATTCCTGGACCAGGTGATGCGTTGTGTTCTTGAGCAAAACACTTCATTTCATGTTGCTCCAGTTCACTCAGCTGGCAAAAATGAGTAATCTTGCAATGGACTGGCGTCCCATCCAGGTAGGGAATTTATATGCCATGGAAACTGGAAAACCAACCCTTATGAGTCAGCATGACTCCAGAAGGTAACTTTACATATGTTTCCAACTAGTTGACACAGCTCAAAGAACCTGCCTTGTGATTCCTCGCTGCCACATTTTAATCACATATCCATCTTACCGGAGCTGTGATCTCTCAATGCAGAGAATTAACAGCTCAATCTGGAGAGACTCCCTGATTTTCCTGCTATGCACCCTCTCAAGTACTGTTACGTCAGAGATCCTCTCAAGGAACTCCCGTTTCAGCTCATTGTATTCATGACTGTACACTTTTGGTTATTGCTCAAACATATTAACAGAGTAAATTCAACCACAGCGATGCCGCAAAGAATCGTAATAGGATTTCCAAAGCTACTTTGGTCAGAAGCTTACTTTTGGTCATCATTCTAGGAAAGTGTTTGTCTAAGACAAACCCTTTGTGGAATTTTCTTTTAAAGAAGGAAGACTCACAATTGACAGCAAATAAGCAGGAAGCGCCTTTAATAATAGCAGTTGGATTAGAAGGGTCTGTCATCCCAATGAATAGTTCACTACATGTACACACATGCACATGCACACAAATGTACATATATATCATTTACACATACATATGCATACAATATACTCTATAGATGTTTATATATGTGTATCATATGTATATATTTATATATAAGTTTGTGTGTAAGAGAGAGAAACATGTATATGAGTCATATCCAATCAACTAATTGGATATATTGAGTGTTGCTTACTGATTTGAAGGTTTGACTTTCATACTTATTCACTGCTTCTGCCATGTGTCTATCACTAATAGGGTATAAACTGTCTTTTTTCTGTACATCAGACATAAATTTGATGTAGCTTGGGGTTTTATGTCAAAGTGAAATCAATATCTAACTTTCAAGATATGATTTACCAGATGACAAAATGGCCGAGTGGTTAGAATGCCAGACCGAATGACTTGTAGTATTTGTTGTTATTCTCAATACTGTGAGTTCAAATCCCACTATGGTCAAATTTACCTTTCATCTTTTAAGGGTCGGTACAACATTATGAATTCAAATCCCACCATGGTAGAATTTGCCTTTCATCCTTTAAGGGTCAATAGAAAAAAAGTACCAATTCAGAGCAGTGAATTGGCAAAACCATAAAAACATCAGACCAGATATCTGGTGGTATCTGCTCTAATTCTTTATATCCTGAGTTCAAACCCTGTTATAAAAATTTTGGGTGATAGATTTAATTTGTCATCTCATTTAATATTTTTACCTGGCGTCTTGGATGCTTTTTGCCGAGTCTACTGCTTTGCAAGTATTCAGTGCAAGTACATCTCTGACATAAGGTTACCTTCCGCCTAGTGGTATAGCTTGAGTGTGTGTGCTACCTGAGGCAGCCCCTGACTTTGTGGCTGTTCCCTACTCAAGCTTACACAGCAGACACAAAAGTACTGCCACCCCCATCACCTCCCACCTTAGCAATAATAATGAACTTATTGTATACAGCAGTCAGGTGCATTACAACTAATCAAAACAAATGTAGCCTGAAGTACATGAACAAACAGTGCACAGGAAGTAAACAGTGAATGAGTTGTAAAATAAAAAAAGAAATATTGTTTCCTCTTCCTCTCTCCTTCCCTCCCACCAGTCTCAGAGACTCTGTAAAAGATCATGGGTATTGCCTTACGCCATGACTAAAAGATAAGCAAGCAAATTACTCTTGCTTGAAGGAAGACTAGAAAACATGCCTAATGATCCACTGAAGGACAACATCCGAGACGCATCGAACAGTTACCTCCCTTCGTTTTATCAGTTTAAATCTTTCATCCTTCCATTGCTGCTGTGGAGGCACTATGGCCCAAAAATTAGGGCAGCAGACTCATAGGATGGTGGTTTCGATTCCCAGACCGGGCATTGTGTGTGTTTATTGAGCGAAAACACCTGAAGCTCCATGAGGC
The DNA here is from genome assembly GCF_046866305.1 of Octopus bimaculoides. Lineage (NCBI taxonomy): Eukaryota > Metazoa > Mollusca > Cephalopoda > Octopoda > Octopodidae > Octopus > Octopus bimaculoides. The sequence continues at coordinate 109,381,352 of NC_142932.1, read as the reverse complement.
TCCAGCAGGGGGTGGTGGCGACCCCTGTTGTACTCTTTCACCCCAACTTTCTCTCACTCTTTCTTCCTGTTTGTTGAGTCCTGTCCAGCTAGCGGGGAACACATACACCATGGAAACCGGGAAGCCAACCCTATGCTCCACAAGGAGCTAAGAGGATTTCCATATTCCATCCATCGCTGCTAAAAATGAAGTATCAGCCAAAGAATGAAATAAGCAGGTACTGTCTGGGTCCCAGAATGGGATACCAGCCCATCGCAGGGTCACTCATTTACAGTTGAGTGAACTGGAACAATGTGAAATGAAGTGTTTTGCTCAAGAACAAAATCCACTGGGAATTGAAACCACAATCTTGTGATCATAAGTGCAACACCTTAACCACTAGGCCATGTACCTTCACCAAGGAATGAAATTGGTTTCATATTCCAATAAAGCATCCTGGAAATGAATGATGTTATAAGATTGCAACTAAAATTAATTTATTTTCTTGGTATTAAGAATCTATTGAACCAGTGACAGCCTTTAGTTTCAACTGCACAAAACAGATAGTTCATTTGTTCATTTAACATTTGTCTCCCTTGCTAGGTTGGGTTTCATGGAGGATTTATTTGAGGCAGGATTTTATGGTCAAATGCTCACTCTGTTACCAGTTCTTAGTTGCTTTCAAATAAGGGGCGTTATTTATTTTAAATGTCTTTGAAAATACAGAATGATGATTCATCATAAAGTCACTAAGGTATACCAATACCACTCAGCCAGTGGTAAGTATATACATATAAATATTTACATACCCACTTATATACATGCATGCACGCTTATACATCTGTGCACACATATACATACATACAAAAGTGGTGAGCTGGCAGAGATGTTAGCATGCCGGGCGAAATGCTTAGCAGTATTTCGTCTGTCTTTACGTTCTGAGTTCAAATTCCGCTGAGGTCAACTTTGCGTTTCATCCTTTTGGGGTCAATAAATTAAGTACCTGTTGCATACTGAGGTCGACCTAATCGAGTGCCCCCCACCTCAAAAATTTAGGACCTTGTGCCAAGAACAGAAAAAGAAAAAAGTATATACATACATACATACATTCAAATGTATGGCTGTTAGGTTAAGATCCTCAGTTTGCAAACACGTGATTTCAGGTTCAGAACGCATTGTACTGGGCAAGTGTCTTCTCATACAATCCCAGGGCTTTAGTTGACCTGGGGTTATTGCAGAAGACACTTGCTCATGATACCACATGGCAGGTTTGAACCAGAAATCATGTGTTTGGGAAGCAAACATTTTAAATAGACACCCACACTTGCACCTATCTACATGTCTGTCTAAATAGATAGATACACAGATAGATTGATAGAGAGAGAGAGAGAGAGAGAGAGAGAGAGAGATAGAGAGAGACAAACAGACAGACAAGCAGGCAGGCAGGCAAACAGACAGACAGACAAACAGATAGATAGATAGATAGATAGATAGATAGAAGCAGGTTTGGTAGAACAAACAGGAAGAATAGAACTCAATATTTTGGTAAGTGCCATGTACAGACTCTTGACCTTTGAGTTTCTTTTGTAACTTTCTTGTGAGGTGGTGAGGTGAGTCTACCATGTGTTATACTATTCATATGATGTATGGTTCACAGAAGACACAGGGTGCTTGAATGTTATAGGGAATGTCACAACTTTCTACCATCTTATATTTAATATGTATATATGTAATCATCCCAAGAATATGGACTATGATTATAAGAAATATGTGATCTGTGGAAATGCACATAGCAATGCATTAGAATATTTATAAATTCCATCCATGGAATATTATTGGTGTTGTTGTTGTTGTTATTATTATTACTATATTTATCCTATATTATAGCAGCACAGCTTGGTACAACCCCAAAAAAACTGCTATTACCAGCTGATATCATAAGGATGTAGACATAATGAAGTAGGAGCTTTTATGTGTATATTCAAAAACGTTTCCCATATGCAAAGATATATATATATATATATATATATATATATATATATATATATATATAGAGAGAGAGAGAGAGAGAGAGATAAATAGATAGATAGATAGATAGATAGATTGATAGATAATCATCATCATCATCATCATCATTGTTTAATGTTCACCTTCCATGCTAGCATGGGTTGGACGGTTTGACTGAAGACTGGCAAGCCAGGAGACTGCACCAGACTTCTATATCAGCAATTTTCCCCTTGCTTTCATCGATGTGATATTCAGGGAGGAAATTTCGGATATTTGCATATAGAAGAAATTGTTTATACAGCGGGATAGTCTTGTTTCTATTATGCACATCTTCACTCATTCACTAAGAGAACGGTAGAACTTGTCAATTAGCCAAATTGTAAGAAGCAGAGTTATTTCCCTTAGTCCATGGGCACTGCGATGAGTATAGACATTTTCTATAGCCCGTTATATATAATATCACTGTTACTAATTTTATCTATCCCGGTTCTTCACCTTGTGTTGCACTGTGTTATCCGTCGCCATTCGTTTTTAGACTTATAATTGTTAATTAGCAGCATAAACATGCAGCCACAAATCCACAAAGGAGGAGTGTAGTTAATTGAATTCATCTCAGTATGCATCTTTTAACTCAAAGATTTCCTTGAAGACTGCATATCAACAAAGGCATTCCAACCACGACCATACAGTGTATACTCTCTCTCTCTATATATATATTGGTTATACCTCATCCAGACTACATCGCCCAGCATGTCTTTATTTTTTAAAACAGTAGGTTTTCTTTTGAAGGGGATTTGATTCCACTTTTGAGCAGGCTTCGAGACCACTTATTGGTTTCCTTGTTGAGTTGACTCACTAGCATCTGTTTTTGTCAAAGCCAACAAGCATGGCTGTGTGGTTAAGAAGCTTGCTTCTCAGCCATGTGGTCTCAATTCAGTCCCCCTGCATGGCACCTAGGGCAAGAGTTTTTTCCTAAAGCCCTGATCAAAACAAAGCCTTGTGAGTGAAATGGAAACTGAATTAAAAGGCGGCACGCTGGCAGAAACGTTAGCACGCCGGGCGAAATGCTTAGTGGTATTTCGTCTGCCGTTACGTTCTGAGTTCAAATTCTGCCAAGGTCGGCTTTGCCTTTCATCCATTTGGGGTCGATAAATTAAGTACCAGTTACACACTGGGGGTCGATGTAATCGACTTAATTCCTTTGTCTGTTCTTGCTTGTCCCTTCTATGTTTAGCCCCTTGTGGGCAATAAAGAAATAAGGAAACTGAAAGAAGACCACTCTGTATGTATGTGTGTGTGTCTGTGTGTGTTTGTGCATAGCCTTGTTTTGACCTCATGTGATCTTGTTCATTTCCAATCTTCTATGAGAAAAATGTGTAGTCATGGGAAATATTGCCTTGCTTGAAAACAGGTGAGGGTTGGTGAGGGGAAGGGCATCCAGCCATAGAAAGTCTGCATCAGCAAATTCCATCCAACTCTATGTGAGCATAGAAAAGTGGACACTAAACGACGATGGTGATGAACCTTGACAGGAAGGTGGAATGATGATATACTTTGATATTAGTAATGGGAGTAGTAAAATCTGAAATTGTATAGTTTCGAATCATTAATTCCAACACCATTTAGTCACTGCAGCACCGCCTACCAATAATACAAGCAAGAGTTCTGTTGACAATATCAGAGCACAGAGCAATCAAAATTTGTTACATTTCATTCTGATTTTTTATTAATTCTTTTATTGCTTTTTCTAAGTAAATTGTGACCATGCTGTGACTCTGCTTTGAAGGGTTTTTATTGATTATATCAACATCAATACTTGTTTGTGTCTGGTACTTTCATTCTATCGATTTCTATTATTGAACCAATTATTTGTTATATGTAGACACAGGTATAGCTGTGTGGCAAAAGAAAATGATAGAAAAAATACTAGACTTAAAAAATTAAGTACAGGTGTCAATCTGTTTGATTAAACCCTTCAAAGTGGTGCCACTGCATGGCTGCAATCTAATGATAGAAATAAGTAAAAACTGTAAGGCAGAAGATGTCTCATCCTGAATCCATCATATTTCCTCCACTTCTCACCTCTGTTATTGTGCAGGTGTGGCTGTGTGGTAAGGAGTTTGCTTCCCAACCACATAGTTCCAGGTTCAGTCCCACTGTGTGACATATTGGGCAAGTGTCTTCTGCTATAGCCTTGGGCCAACCAAAGCCTTGTGAGTGGATCTGGTGGACAGAAACTGAAAGAAGCCTGTCATAGACTCTTGGCGATATACCGTGTTTGAGAAGATCTGTCAAGTCAAGTGAAATCATAATCGTGGCAGATACCGGTTTCATGAAGTTGGCACCCATGCCAGTGGTCCATGAAGGCACTCATTACGTTCTTGTAGTGGTTGGCGTTAGAAAGAAAATCCAGCTGTAGAAACCATGTCAAATCAGGCAGGAGCCTGGTGCAGCCCCTCAGCTTATCAGCCCTGGTCAACCCGTCCAACCCATGCCAGCATGGACAATGAACATTAACTGATGATGATGATGATAATGATGATGATGCTATATATATATATATATATATATATATATATATATATACATATATGTGTGGTCCAATCCATGCCAGCATGGAAAGAGGATGTTAAATGATGATGATGATGTATATCTATGTATGTGTGTCTTTATGTCTGTGTTTGCCCCCCCACCAATGTGTGACAACTGTTGTTGGTTTATTTACATCCCTATAACTTGGTGGTTCAGTAAAAAAGACCAATAGAGTAAGTACCAGGTTTTAAAAATGAACTGGGGTCAATTTGTCCGACTAAAAACTCTTCAAGACGGTACCCCAGCATGGCCGCAGTCTAATGATTGAAACAAGTGAACGATATCATATATTTTCTCTCAGTCTTTGTTATTCGATATAATCTAATCTATTAATTTTTATCTTATAACAGACCACCAATTGATAGTCCAACTTCCATTTTTTCTGCTTGGGAAACATTATTTCAAGAAACTGAGAATGATGCACAGGTTTGTATGCTTTCAAAACATTGTCTTTCCTTTAAATGTTTACAATTTCGAATGTTACAACTTCAAATATAATACAGTCCTATATTTAAGAGATGAGGAATTATGTACATTATTTACATTTGATGGATATTTGTCCTCATTTTGCTTGTTGTTAACACGTTTTGGCTGATATACCCTCCAGCCTTCATCAGGTGTCTTGGGTATTTTTCGATGTTATCATTATTATTATTATTATTCAGGTCACTGCTTGGAATTGAACTCGGAATCTTGGGGTTGGTAGCCTGCACTCTTAACCACTATGCCATATGCCCATGGGCAATTATGGACTGAATTTTAGGGCTTATAAATCTAATATTTTCCTATCCTTCCTTAATACTGGTTCCGATATGCTACTCATATCTGCACTCAGTCCGCTTAGGAGGTTGTTGTGTCCTAGCATATGTGCTGCTTCTTTTAGTTTTTGAATTTTGTTGAATCCAGCAGTGTTCTCTGTCTATTATTTTAACTTCATTCCACAGGGGGTGGTGGTCTCCATTTTTCCATACATGATCAGCTATACCTGATTTATCAATATCTCCTCATGTCACAGCTTTGCGATGTTTGTCTACCCTTATTTTGAGGGGACGACATGTTTTGCCTTTGTATAACCTACCACAGCTGCATGGGATGGAGTACATGCAGTCTCTGGCCATATTCTCTTCTATTGGTAGTTTTACTCGAAGGAGATATTTGCAAAGTGTTGTATTACTCTTGAATACTGTCCTGATGTCATATGGGCTGCATATCTTTTGTATCTTTTTGGAGAGGCCTTTCACATTGGGTAGACAGACTGTGGACGGTTTATTGGAATCATATTCTCTTTTCTTCATAATTGGAGTGGATACTCTGTTTTTATTTTGGCGTAGTGGTTCAAATATAATATTCATAGTTCAAAATACAGTGGATACGTTTTTGGACACACAAATTACTGCTGACACTTTTGTAGGTATCAAGTATTTTAGTACAGCCTCTTTGGCCCCGCCTATTTCGCACTGTTGATTCAACACTAACTTATTTGACATCAGTCATTTTAACATTTCTCTTGTTCTCTCCCTCTCTATCTATCTGTCTGTTTCTTCCTGCCCCCACTCTCTGTTTATGTGTGTGAGTACATTTCTCTCTATGTGTCCGAGGAGAGGGAAATGTTTATGTCATTTGTGTTCAATTAATAGATTGTAATCTCTCTCTCTTTTTATCTCTCTCTATATATATTTCTGTGCATGGGTGTATGTGTGTGTGTGTGTGTGTGCGTGCGTGTGTTTGTGTGTGTGCATGTTTGTGTGTGTGTTGTGTGCATGTGTGTGTGTGCATTTGCGTGTGTGCACGTGTGTGTATGTTTGTGTGTGTTGTGTGTGTATGTGTGTGTGTGCATGTGTGCATGTGTGGGTATGTTTGTGTGTGTGTGTGTGTGTGTGTCTGTGTGTCTGTGTGTGTGTGTGTGCGCATGTGTCTGTGTGTGTGTCTGTGTGTGTGTGCGTGTGATAGAATGTTTCCAGTGCCAAAAAGTATTGTTGCCAAAACAGATTAGACATCCAGTCAGCTGTATCAAATCATCAACTTCCAAACAGCTGCACCCAGTTGTCTCATTTCAACTTTTCATTACTATTTCATATCAACCGGAGAATGTGGCATTCACCGTTGGTTACAGGTTGGCAACATTCTAATCAAAGGTTCACTGCACTTATGATGGCAACAGTGCAGGTCAGAGAAAGCAAATACTGCATGGTATTTTAATTTGAAAGCCTCTGTTTATTTCCTTATTAAAAGATTACAAATTTTGTTGAAAGACATCAGTGAAATATATATATAGGCGCAGGAGTGGCTGTGTGGTAAGTAGCTTGCTTACCAGCCACACGGTTCCGGGTTCAGTCCCACTGCGTGGCACCTTGGGCAAGTGTCTTCTACTATAGCCTCAGGCCGACCAAAGCCTTGTGAGTGGATTTGGTAGACGGAAACTGAAAGAAGCCCGTCGTATATATGTATATATATATATATATATGTATGTGTGTTTGCGTGTCTGTGTTTGTCTCTCCCCCCCACCATTGCTTGGCAACCGATAGTGGTGTGTTTACGTCCCCGTAACTTAGTGGTTCGGCAAAAGAGACCGATAGAATAAGTACTAGGCTTACAAAGAATAAGTCCTGGGGTCGATTTGCTTGACTAAAGGTGGTGCTCCAGCATGGCCACAGTCAAATGACTGAAACAAGTAAAAGAGTAAAAAGAGTAAAGAGTTATATTCATGGTGTAGGCATCACTTGCAAGAGAGTAAGGCCTGGTAACAAGTATCATGCTTTCATTTACTGTTTTAGGTGTCTATGTAGCCAAAGGACATAGAAACACTTAGATCCCTTCTATGCTTGACTTAGGGGAACATCACAAATGTAACAGTGGCAGGGAGAGGTTGCTGTACCAGCACTTGGATTATACTAAGTTTCAGCTGAGTAAGCTGGAACAATGTGAAATTATGTGCCTTCCTCAAGAAAATTACATACCACCAGGCCCAGGAATCAAACCCATGATTTTATGATTGTGAATCCAACACTCTAACCACTTGGCCATATGACATGATTATTTACATACATATATACATGTATGTATGTATGTATGTATGGAAAACAAACTTCAACCAGCTATTCTAATGTAAATAGGATACTTAATATAAATTCCGCATTTCACAAATATAGAATTGTCAGAATCAAAACAGTTTACAATAAAATCCCGCTTATATCCCATTCAAATAACCAGAACTCTCAAGCTATCAACATTCAGAAAGAAAAAAGAAAAGAAAATGCATTGTTAATTAGGGTCCAGAGAATTTGTACTAGTTTGTGTTAATTAATTGCCTGTGAAAGAAATTTTCTTTCTAAAACGGATTGTTGCTTCTCAAAGTACAGTACAATATCATATTTTATTGCATTTACAGAACCTGTATTTCAAGGTTATTAAAACTTGTTCTTTACTCAAATTATATTTCTTTATATTTCTCTCATTTCTATTTTACTCAGAGTATTAATGATAACACTGATGTGTATGTAGAGTTTTAATGAGTTTTGTAAGGTGTTACATAATGAGTTATGTTAAGTTAAAAAGTGACGATCGAATATCCGGAAAATTCGATTATCTGGCAACCCTTCTTCCCAGTGGTTTTGGATGGGAGAGAGTTTACTGTAATATAAAGCCTGAAAGGATATAGGATGTTGTTGCCGGGTATTAACAGGGGAATCTGGTGCAACATGTGCAGCACTATTAGGAAATTTTAATCAGAAACTTTTTAGCATTGGCCACCACCCAAAGGAATTGGCCTGTAGGAAAATGTTGTATACTGTTTTCGTAAAGAACATAATCAGTCGACTGAGACAGGGTTGTATCTGTGAACAAGAACAAGAACTCTATAAGCAAACGATATTACTAAAGGGAGGCAACTTTTACATATCTTAATATGGTTTTTGCTTACACGCAACTATTCTGGCTGAGAAACTACAAGATGAAAAAATTCAGTTGATAAAATTTAATGAAATCAGTATTTCTGATATTGTAAATTCAATTACATACAATTAAATTACTTACATTTATTTTTTGCGAATACACAGATTTTCTGGAAAAAAATAAAATCAACAGATATATAGCATTACAAGAAATTAAATTTGAAATTATAAAATTGATAAAATATCTTTGTTTTTCCATTCACACAGGTAAAAGTGTGAATAAAATTAATTAACGTTAAAAGTGTGTAATTTGATAAAATATGATTGAATTGTATAATTACATAGAGATTAATCTAATATGCACTTATATTGATACAGACAACTGCCATTTACAATAAAATTAAAGCAATTCTTCCAAAGTGAGCATTTTATCTGGATAATATAATGTATGCTTCTGCTTGTGATAAGAATTTTGACACAGGACTAATTCTTTGGCTGAATTATTAAGTTTTAATACCTTGTTGGTATTAATTGATATGCCATAGTAATAAATTAGATAATGTTAAAAGCGATGAGCTAGCAGAAATGTTACTGTGCCAGACAAAATACTATATTTACTGGCGTTTCTTTCAGTTCTGTACATTCTGAGTTCAAAAGTCACTGAGGTCCACTTTGCCTTTCATCATTTCGGAGTCAATAAAATAAGTACCAGTCTGACTAACTCCTTCCTGTTAGATAGCTGGCTTCATGCAAAGATTTGAAGCAATATATTAGTATCACTCTACAGCTTAGTTGGAGCTTCTAATTTGAGGCTCTGACAAAGTCATAGGGTAATACACAAACACTCAGCTATGAGTGCATTGCATCTTATAGCAGAAACAGCTGTAAGTTAAGGAAGTTCATTACTTAGTCTCTTATTTCTTTGTCATCAAGTTAATTTCTTAATAGACTCTGTACTTCACTAATCCTATTTTCTGAAGAATATGTGTATTGAGTTCTAACACCAGGTTGTTAGTATTGTTATGACTAAGTGAAACAACAACAACAACAACAACAACAACAACAACAACAACAACAGCAACAACAACAACAACAACAACAATAACAACAACAATAACAATAATAATAATAATAATAATAATAACAATAATATTGATAATAATAAATAATAATAATGCCCTGATGCAATACCAGGCAGTGGATCTCATGGCTTCTGATCTTAACTGATTGGAAGTGTTATTATGTACATGTTTTGTCTTGGTATAAAAGATGGGCTACAGCAAATATTCTGCTCAATACGACAGATTTGCTTGTCAGTTGCTTAACCTTAACCAGTTGAGCATGTCACTTCGTTGTTTACAATATGTGCATCTCTGATCATGAGCAGAAGTAGTGGGGAAGCATCATAGCCATGTGTTGAGAGGAATTCTTTGGGGTTTGGATAATTCACTTTTGGAAATGTGGATGTTTTGTTCAACATCCTCAAATAACCCTTATTCAGAGACCTTTTGAGTGGGATGGGCTACTCGACCTGAAGAAAATTCTAACTGGTCTTTGCAAACCTGGAATCAAACAGGCATAGTGGGTCAATAAGTATGGAATTTTGCTTTTCCTTATCTATAATCGTTATGTCTGGTCTATTATTTTCTAATATCATGTCCATTTCATAGTGGTTCACTCCTTTACTTTTTAGTATAGTTACTACTCTGATCTCTTCTTGAGAGTTTACAACTAGCTATTTTGCTTGATGCAAATCAGTGACTGGTGATCACTTTGAGAATGAGCCAGTTTCTAATGTATATTCAAGTCTCCTGCATTGGAATTTCAACAACATCAACAGGGTGTTTGTGCATGTTTGTGTGTATGTGTGCAATATTTGGAGTCAGTGTATGCACAGATTTTTATTTTCTATTTCATATGTGTATGTCATTATTCAGTGTTATTTCCAGTTTTCTTGCCAACAGAGAAAGAGCCGGTTTCTAACCTTAGCACCATTTGAGCGTGATCGTTACCAGCGTCGCCTTACTGGCACTTGTGCCGGTGGCACATTAGAAAATCATTCGAGCGAGGTCGTTGCCAGTGCCGCTGGACTGTCTCCTGTGCAGATGGCACGTAAAAAACACAATTTTGAGCGTGGCCATTGTCAGTACCGCGTGACTGGCCCTCATGCCGGTGGCACATAAAAGCACCCACCACACTCTTGGAGTGGTTGGCGTTAGGAAGGGCATCCAGCTGTAGAAACTCTACCAGATCAGATTGGAGCCTGGTGCAGCCATCTGGCTTGCCAGTCCGCGGTCAAATCGTCCAACCCATGCTAGCATGGAAAGCGGATGTTAAACGATGATGATGATGATGATGATCCAAGGCTCCTTCATTGGAATTTCAACATCAACAGCAGAGTATTTTGTATGTATGTATGTATATCTGTATGTATGTATGTATGTATGTATGTATGTATGTATGTATGTATGTACGTATGTATGTATAGTGCAGATTTATATGATTTGTTTGATGTATTTCTTCTCATGCATATGCCTGCATATCTAGACATGCTCATATATACTTAAATGATAAACTATGTATGTATGTATATGCATGCATGCATTTATGCATGTATGTATGTATGTATGTATGTATGTATGTATTCTTCAACAAAGCATTTTTGTTTTGTTTGAGTCAAGACAGTTTCAAGATTTCGTGATTATGTTTGAAAGTCAGTGTGTACATAAATATAAGAGTAGATATACTTACACTTATGAAGTGGCTATTCATGTCATTTTAACACACAAGTGTATGTACTTGATTACATTTTATGGATGTATATGAGAGTGTATGCTATATGCACATGTGTAATTGTGTGCATGTATTCTCATTCCAATAAACTCAAATTGCTAAAACTCTTTGAAATGTTTTACACATCTTTACTGTTCCACTAATTTATTTCAGGCAGTATTTTATGGCCTGATGCCCTTCCTGTCCTCAACCCCCACTAATTTTTCAAATAAGGGTTGTTTGGTCTTTTTTTAAAATTCCACTCTTTGCTACAGAGCAGAAGTATAAGGGCCGCTGATGGAATTGTTCACTGACAGGATTTAGAGGATGCAAGTTGTGTGGATATTTTGAAGCTTTTGTGTATGTGTGTGTGTTGGTCTGTCTGTTTGTCCTTCTCACTCTCTCTATTATTCTATCTCTATCTTTATATCTCCTTTTCTGTGTCTTTCTCTTCTTGCACCTCCTCTATTACTCTCTCTTCCTCTCCTCCACTCTCTTCCTCTCCTCCACTCTCCCTCCAATCCCTCACTCCCTGCAACTGCATGCTATTCACCCTCTTCCCCCCCCCCCCTACTTTCCCCTCCAACTCCTCTCCATCCACCTCTCTCTCCATCCACTCTCTCTCCCTCTACCTTTCTCCCTTCAACCCTTCTCTCCTCACTTCCCTCTCTTTCCCATACCCATCTCTCTCACACACTCTCCCCTTCACACCACTCTCTCTATCTTTATGTATTTGTCAACTGAATGCATTCATATAAAACATGATGATAATGATGATGATGAAATCACTTTTTAACAATTAAATATATTCTATTTTTTTGACAGGCTCATCTTGATGTTGCTAGTTTACTTATCAAGAATGTGTATAAACCCTTGGAAGAAATTGCTACCCATAAAACAAGCCAGGCACAAAAACTCTACCAATTTCGAGACGTGTTTGAAGATCTTATTAAGCGTTCGGAAGATCATTTAATGGACGTAAGATGACACTGTTGTTTCACCAAACTTTATTATTCAAATAAACCACACTTCCAGTTTAAATGCATTTTAAATAACTGTTATTTCCCAATTTGGCGACCACATTATTTAGAGCAGGGGTTCTCAACCATTTTTTGTATCTAAGGACACTTTTGATTGTTGTTTTATTCTGGTGAACCCCCATAGCCATTCGATGTTTTAAAACTAGTTTTATAGAAACTTCTTTCAAAATTCCATTTTTTTTTCACACATTAATTTGTGTAGGTTGAACTATGTAAAATGGTACAGAAAGGATCCAAGCTGCTTTTTGCAATACATACCACTACATACCAATATATACATCCAAAGCAAAATTTTTTCTCTCTCTTTTTCTCCCTCTCTTCCCCTCCTTCTCTTCCTCTCTCTGATTGGGTAACCATGTACCTCCTCTGCAGCAAGATATCTGTTTCTGTCTCTCTGTCACACTCTAACTGTTCGTCATCTGACACAAGGTCACCTCCTCCAATCTTCCCTCCTTTCTCAAAGATTCCTTGCTTGCAAAGTTACTAGGTGACCCTGCCAGTGCAGGTGCCACTTAAAAAAGCGCACTGTAAAGTGGTTGGCATTTGGAAGGTCATCCGGCTGTAAAAACCTTGCCAAAACTGACTTCACCTGTTCAAGTGCCACATAAAAAGCACTAAGACCACTCTACATAATGGTTGGTGTTAATAAGGGCATCCGACTGTAAAAACCATACTAAAACTGATCTCACTTGTGCGAGTGCCACATAAAACGCACTTAGACCACTCTACAGAATGGTTGGTGCTAGGAAGGGTATCCAGCTATAAAAACCTGTCAAAGCAGATACAGAAGCATGGCACAGGTTCCTGCCTGGTCAGCTCTTGTTAAACTATCCAACCAACCCATGCTAGCATGGAAGGAGGATGTTAAATGATAAGGATTATGTTGACTGTTAAAATAATATTGTAAATACTAAATTTACTATATTGTTGCATAGACCCCAAAAAATCTTATATGGATCCTCAGGGGCTATGTGGATCCCAGTTGAGAACCACTGATTTAGAGTGTCTTCTCATTATATAAGATAGTAGAATGTAATTGGAGGGAGATTTGGCTGTTATTACTAGGAAGATTTGAACTCAGTCCTGCAACTTAATGAAGTCCCTGTCAATTATATACAATTCTCAATATCTGTAATCATGAAGTGCACCATCTCATAATACTAAAAGGGTGTCTTAATGTGGTAACTTGATATGCTAGAAATAAGTGTTGCTTGAATCACACACCAAATAAATTGAAAATAGGGAAGGACACATCAATGAATAATGTGGTTCTAAGTGCACTGTTTAAAGAATTAGACAGGCTAGTCATGGCTAGAGTGACTTTGACCATATGTCCATTCAGTCAGAGATGACCAGGGGCAAACAACAACATATTTTATTTGTGCTAACGCTGCATCCTCTGTGTGGTCGTTTGACCTGATAGAAATGGCAATTAAATTTCCTTCAACTCATACATGGCCATCTTAAAAATAGATGGAATGATCACGGTTGGAATGCCTTTTATCATAGATAGGTACAGTCAGGCCCAACCAAGGGCTAAACGACAGCAACAACAACAGCAACAACAACTGCATTCTATCCAAACCAATGCAGGACCTCTGTGCAGTCATTTAATCTACAAGATATAGAAGTTAGATTTCCCTCAGTTTGTATATAACCATCTTAAATAAATAAAGGACAATCACAGGTGGAATGCCTTTTAACATTGATAAGTACAGTCAGGGCCAACCAAGGGCTAAACAATTGCAGCAGCTATGTTCAGTTGAAACCAATGAGGAAACCTCTATATGGTCACTTGATCTGCAAGAAAAACAGCTAAATTTCCCTCAATTTATATGCAACAATCTTAAATAAAGGAAGGACAATCATAGGTGGAATGACTCTTATCATTGATAGGTTCAATCAAAAACACCCTAATAGCTATGTTCTATTCAAGACAATGTGGGAACCTCTGTGTGATTGTTTGGTCTGCAAGAAAAAATAGCCACATTTCCCTCAATTTAGATGCAACAATCTTAAATAAAAGACAATCATAAGTAGAATGCCTCCTATCATTGATAGGTTCAATCAGAGGCACCCTAGGGCCAAACAACACTGATAGCTACGTTCTATTCAGGCCAATGTAGAAGACTCTATGTAGTAGTTTGATCGGCTAGAAATAGCAGCTAAATTTCCCTCAAAATATATGCAACCATTTGAAATAAAGACAGAACAATCACAGGTGGAATGCCTTCTATCATTAATAGGCACAATCAGAGGCATCCTAAGGCTAAAACAACAACAACAACAACAACAACCTATTTCCTGACTCTTCTGCTGGTAGTTTGCCACCCTCTTAACCACTGAGCCAGCTGCATCACAAATGGAGTCTATACCATTTTCTATTTATATACCTAAACTATATTCATAGACATTTATACATATCAATTACACAAATATTAGAGTATTTATAAACAGCTAATTAAAAACATGTCTATATTTAATTAGAATATTTAATTACAATATTTTTATCAACTTCCGTTCTAATGTTCTATAATTTTTATCTACTATAACTATATATACTAATTTATATTACATCTGGAAGTGATTTCTCTATATAAAGAAACTAGTCTTCAAAAGTTTTGGTGATAGAAAGTTTGCCAATTTATTTACTTATAAGTAAATAAGGGGCTTGGAGGCAGAAGCATGGCTGTGTGGTTTGCTTCTCATTCATATGGTTCTGGGTTCAGTCCCACTGTGTGCCACCTTAGGCAAGTGTCTTCTACTATAGCCTTGGGTTGATCAAAGCCTTGGGTTGATTAAAGCCTTGGGTTGATCAAAGCCTTGTGAGTGGATTTGGTAGATGGGAACTGAAAGGAACCTGTCCTATATATATATATATATATATATATATATGTGTGTGTGTGTGTGTGTGTGTCTTTATGTCTGTGTTTTCCCACCACCCCTGCTTGACAACAAGTGTTAGTTTGTTTACATCCCCATAACTAATTGATCTGGCAAAAAAAAAGACCAATAGAATAAGTACAGGCTTTAAGAAATATATGAACAGGGATCAATTCATTTAACTAAAAACTCTTCTAGGTGGTGCCCCAGGATGGCCACAGTCTAATGACTGTAACAAGTAAACAAGTAAAAGATAAAAGCTAAGTCTTAACAGTGGTAGTGAGTTGGCACAGTTGTTAGAGAGTTTGATGGAATGTCACATAGTATTTATTCTGAATCTCAGAAGAGATCAAACCCCACTACAGTTAAATTGCCTTCTATCCTTTTGGAATTGGTGAGAAGTAATCCCAATGTGGGCCAGAACTGTTAGAGTATGAGACAGTATGTTTTGTAGTATTTGTTCTGGTCCTTTACATGACTGGTGTCATGCTGTATTGATCCCAAAATACCAGCCTCTCCTTGGACAATGTTGGTGTCATTGAGAGGGAAAAACTTTCAGGTATGGTCAATGGCCAGTCTTCCAGAAAATAAAAGCAAGCCCAGGCCTACACAAGCATATACCTCCTTAACTATGACTGAAGCAAGCTATTATATCATCATCATCGTTTAACGTCCGCCTTCTATGCTAGTATGGGTAGGATGATTCCACATGAACTGGTCAGGCAGAAGCCTGCACCAGACTTCTGTGACTGGTTTGGCAGGATTTTTACAGCTGGATGCCTTTCCTAACACCAACCA
Organism: Octopus bimaculoides; assembly: GCF_046866305.1. NCBI lineage: Eukaryota > Metazoa > Mollusca > Cephalopoda > Octopoda > Octopodidae > Octopus > Octopus bimaculoides. The sequence continues at coordinate 109,365,391 of NC_142932.1, read as the reverse complement.
CTCAGCAGAGTGAAGTGAGTGCTTTTTACGTGGCACAAGCACAGGTGCAGTCAGTTTTGGCAAGGTTTTTACAGCTGGATGCCCTTCCGAACACCTGCCAGTGTGGACTGCGTGCTTTTAAGTGGCGTTTGCACTGACAGGGTCACCAAGTACTTGCAAGACAAAAAAAAAAAAACTTTCAAGAGGGGAGGGAACATTGGAGGATGATGAAAGGTTATAACCAGACAGAGAGACAGAAACAAGTGTCTTGCTGTAGAAGAAGCACAGGATAACCTGGCTGGGTGGGGTGGGCGGATTGATCATGAATGAAGGCAGAAACAGATGCGCTACTGCAAATTCCATAAAACAGACTGTATTATGATTATAGAATTTTTGAAAGAATTGGTCAAAAGAGGAAGTAAAGTGCTTGTAAAGCTTGCAGGTCCTCTGAGACTGGTGAGATTGAATGAAGTTGGTGTTTGGTTTGGAGTCAAATTCTTGTTAGAAGGATGGCCCAAAACTAATACCTAAACAGATGGCATGCAAGCTTGATAGTAAATTAGATGTTAGTATAGTTGATAGCTAAGACATTTAAAAGCATTAAAATTATAACTTTAATGAGAATAATGATTAGCTAATTGATAAATTCTGGTTAAAAAGACAAGGGAGACAATCCTGGAATTTTCACAAAGCCATGAATCATAACTGAAAATATGCCATCTTTAGAAGTTGTAAATTTCTTTCAGCTTTTTCCTTTTAATTTATGTAATAACTTCCAAACTTCATTAACATATAATGTTACAGATTCAATGTTTCTCTATAAATGCATCTCTGTGTGTATTGTTTTACAACTTATATTGATGTATCAACTGTTACTGTTATAATATTCTTTTGTTTCAGCTAGAGAAAGAGTATCACAGTAGTTATACACGTTACTCTAACATCATGTCAACAAGTGGGAGAGAAGCTGCCAAAATAGATTTTTATAATGCCCACAATGACTATGTCTTACAGTTCAGAGCATCAAACTGTTTAGTAGAAAAAGTTGAAGATGTCTTACCTGCAGTGTTAGAAGTAAGTGCTTCTTTTAATACAATTGTGTTTACATGGTTTCCTTTTCTTCATGGCTTCATGCACCGTTTTCTTTCTTAGCCTGATTTCTACCAAGTCGAAATATCTATGTATTTCGTGCTCAGCTTTTCGCATAAGTTAGCTTTATGTACAAATCTGTATAACTTCTATAGATTAGAAATTTATCAGTTACCCATGGAATAGCAAATTAACTAATTATAGCTCTTGCAAAGATTTCATCATCGTCAGTATCATCATCATCATATCCTCCTCCCCTCCTCCTCCTCCTCCTCCTCCCCTCCTCCTCCTCCTCCTCCTCCCCCTCCTCCTCCCCCTCCTCCTCCCCTCCTCCCCCTCCTCCTCCCCGCCTCCTCCTCCTCCTCCTCCCCTCCTCCTCCTCCCCTCCTCCTCCTCCCCTCCTCCTCCTCCCCTCCTCCTCCTCCCCTCCTCCTCCTCCTCCCCTCCTCCTCCTCCCCTCCTCCTCCCCTCCTCCTCCTCCCCTCCTCCTCCCCTCCTCCTCCTCCCCTCCTCCCCTCCTCCCCCCCTCCTCCCCTCCTCCTCCCCCTCCTCCTCCCCTCCCCCTCCTCCTCCTCCGCCTCCTCCTCCCCATCTCCTCCTACCCCATCATCCTCCCCCTCCCCCATCATACTCCCCTCTTCCCCTCCGCCTCCTCCTCCTCATCATCATCATCATCATCCTCCTCCCCTCCCCTCCCCTTCCCCATCACCCCTCCTCCTCCTCCTCCTCCTCCTCCTCTTCATCATCATCATCATCATCATCATCATCATTGTCATTTTCATTGTCGTCGTCATCATCGTCATCGTCATCGTCGTCATCATCATCATCATCGCCATCATCATCGCCATCATCATCATCATCATCATCATCATCATCATCATCATCATCATCATCATCATCATCGTTTTAATGTTCACTTTTCCGTGCCTGCATGGGTTGGATGAAGCTTATTGAGGAATATTTTCTACGGCTGGATGCCCTTCCCCTTGCCAACCCTTGCTTGTTTCTAAGCATGGTAATATTTCCCCTTGACCAGACATGCTTTCACAGAAAATTAGAAATGAATGACACTGCTTGTCTGACAGTAACACTCATTTACTTCTACCACATGGTGTTATGACAAGAAGCCACAAACATGCACGCACACACATGTATGGAAACTGAAAGAAGCCTATGCTGTATATCATACAGATATCTATATGCATATACATCCAAATCTCATCCTTACACATTACCTCATTAATGATAAGACATATCAAAAGTATATCATTTCCTTTTTAACTCTTTTGCTACCATATTTCTGTTTTATATATATATATATATATGTATATATATATATATATATATATATATATATATATATATATATATATATATATATATATATATATATATATATATATATATATATATATATATATATATATATATATATATATATATATATATATATATATATATATATAGGCAATGGAGTGGCTGTGTGGTATGAAGCTTGCTTACCAACCACATGGTTCTGGGTTCAGTCCCACTGCATGACACCTTGGGCAAGTGTGTTCTACTACAGCCCCAGGCCAACCAAAGCCTTGTGGGTGGATTTGGTAGATGGAAACTGAAAGAAGCCTGTCGTATATATACACGTATATATATATATATATATATCGACTTTAAAGAGAGCTCAAAACTGATCCATTGAAAATACTTTATTATAATAATAATAATAATGAAAATGACATATGAACATTTTGATGCAATATCCACATTGATTCATGCATATTATAAAATATTATAAAATATGGGATATCACATCTCATTGGGGCCTTATTATTATTATTATTATTATTATTATTATTATTATTAGTAGTAGTAGTAGTAGTAGTAGTAGTAGTAGTAGTAGTAGTAGTAGTAGTAGTAGTAGTAGTAGTAATATGCAGACAATAAAAATAGAAAACATTCAAATCCAATTTTCATAGTTGACCCATGAAAACATATATATGTATGTATGTATGTATGTATGTATGTATGTATGTATGTATGTATATATATATATATATATATATATATATATATATATATATAGATATATGTATGTATGTATATATATATATATATATATATATCTTAATATATAAAGCTGAAGTTGTGTGTCTGTGTGAAGCCTTTTTGAAAGTTTATAGAAATCCACATTTTCCACTTTTTCGTAAAAATTTTTACATGAATGGAATTTTCTCGATCTGAACTTTCCAGTGCAGTAGATTTTTTTAATTCCGTTTACTTTGTGTGATTTAAGAGAGATTTGGCTGTCGTTTCTAGCAACTTTTATATTCCTTCCCTTCTCCTTGTACTGGCGTTGTTATAGAGAGTAAGAGTAAAAGAGGGTGAGGGAGAGAGAGAGAGAAAGTGATACATACAAAGTCATAGATTAACTTGATTACATTTTACACTCTTACTTCTTCTTCCTCTCTCTCATTTAATATCTTTCCTCTACGTCTAACATATTTTTCATAACATAGAAACGTAAAAACACACACGACCACACATACGTGATCTGTGACAACAACATACACATAAACACATACACACATCAACATTATAGATATAAGATTTAGTTTCTGTGTTTCTTATATAAACACATGCACACATTGCTATTTTATAACTGTCTTCCGTTCTCTCTTTCTCTCTCTTCATTGCTACCATCTCTATTCTTTTCTCCCCCCTCTCTATCTCTCTCTCTTCCTCTCTCCCTCTTCTCTCTCACAAAACATTCACTACAATATAACTCATGTTCGTCAATGTTTGGTAAATATACCACGATTTTCATTAGGGTGTTAGTGTTAGAGTTTATGTATCACTCTCTCTCTCTCTCTCTCTCTCTCCCCCTCTTTTACTCTTACTCTCTAAATTATATGTTGAGCGCATAATTACTGCACTGGAAAGTTCACATCGAAAAAATTCCATTGATGTAAACATTTTAAAATTCCGTTTACTTTGTGTGATTTAAGGGAGATTTGGCTGTTGTTTCTAGCAACTTTTATATTTCTTCCCTTCTACTTGTACACACAATCATTGACTACAATATAACTCATGTTCATCAATGTTTGGTAAATATACCACGATTTTCACTAGGGTGTTAGGGTTAGGGTTTTAGGGTTAAGGTTAGGGTTTTAGGGTTAGGGTTAGGGTTTTAAGGTTACAGTTAGGGTTTAGGGTTAGTGTTAGGGTTAGGTTTAGGGTTTTAGGGTTAGGGTTGGGTAATCGTGAGGGTGTTAATCTGAAAAATTACAGAAATGTGAAAATTACTGACCCTGCCATCTATTATAACTTTGTTGTTCTGTTTAATACATACATAGATTATGCCTCCAAACAAGAGAGTTTGCTGGGGAAAGAAAGCAACCAGTTTAAAATGACAGCAACAGACTGTAGCAATTCACCACATTCCAGAAGCTACTTTGAACAGAATGCAAAGTGGTGCATCGACATATTCTACCTAATCTGATAGAATACTGGCAAAACTGTGTAGTAACAGATCGCCAGTAATTGCTTCATCAGAAATTGCCATCCTACCTCCTGCTAAAAGAGATTACCCTGCTATATATAATCAGGGCAACGCAAAAAGTTTGTTTTGCACAAGCATTTCTACAGCCAATTAGACGGATGGAATTTACGTACGCTTAATAATGTTACGCAAAACAGTCTTCAGATTTTCCCTATTAATTTTATCGTCTTTTGAATTATGAACATATTTACATCATAAGGGTTTTTTCTTTTTAGTTGATTTTCATCTAGCAAGACTTATCGTAGATGGCGTAATAAGTCACACCCGGACAAGGTCGGGTTATACTGCTAGTATATATATATATATATATATATATATATATATATATATATATATATATATACATATATGTGTGTGTGTGTATATGTATATATATATATGTATGTATGTATGTATGTATGCATTTGTGTGTCAGTGTTGGTCCCCCACCATCACTTGACAACCAATTTTAGTGTGTTTACATCCATGTAGCTTAGCGGTTCAGCAAAAAGAGCCCGATAGTATAAGTACTAAGCATACAAAGAATAAGTTCTGGGGTCAATTTGTTCGACTAAAGGTGGTGCTCCAGCATGGCCACAGTTAAAAGGCTGAAACACGTAAAAGACTATACACACACACACACACACACACACACACACACACACACACATACACACATATGTATATATATATATGAAGTATTTTTGGTATATCTCATGGTACAAATCTAGAGAAATTAGATTCTTACTAAGTGGATTCAATTTTAACCATGTGGTGAAAAAAGCTAAATAAAAAAAATGTAGGTGAGGAAATATTAATTTAGCAATGACGTCATAGATAACATATCCATATTTATAAATTATATATCAGTAATTACTCATACTTGTATGCCTTCAACATGCTTATATATATATATATATGCACACACATGCACATACAGATATATATATATACACATATGCCCCTGCGTGCACACACACACACACACACACACACACACACACACACACACACACACACATGCAGGATGTGGTGAATAAATTGTTGTCTAAATTACACAAAAATGAAAATAACACTGACGTCTCATTTTAACATATATTTGCCAAAATTACATTAAAATATCTTGAAATACTAAAGAGTAAATTTATTAAATAAAATCACCATTGGCTTCAATCACAGCCTCCAGACAACTTCGGAATCTCCTGCAACCCTTCTGAGCAGTCTCCTTGTTTAAATTGGTGAATGCTACCATAATCCTTGCCTTCAGTTCATCTTTGGTGTTACAAGGAGTTTTGTTTGTCTTTTGTTCAATTGCATCCCACACATAATAATCAAGGGGGTTGCAGACTGGGAAGTTAGATGGCCATATGTTAGGGGTGATGTGGTTGCAGAAATTGTCTGTCAGCCATGACTGGGTTCTCCTGTTTGTGTGGCATGGTGCAGAATCCTGTTGCTAGACATAGGGTCTTCCAACAGCCACGCTCTTCACCCTGGGCAGCACTACTTCCTCCAAGCACTTGATGTAGGCCTCCATGCTGATTGTGAGGTCATGTGGGATGATGGATGAAGGCATAACATCACCATCACTAGTGATCACTCCAAACACCATGATGTTGACTGGATGTTTGATTTTTATCACTCTTGCTACATGTTTTAGGAACACGGTAAGTCAACAGTTGTTCTGTATGTTCACCATCTGATCCTGGCAGAAATTTTTCTTGTCTGAGAAAAACTAAAGCATGTTCAGTTGGAGGGGATGCTTGAGTTTGTTCAAACACTTTGTAGCACAGTCTTTCCTCTTGTCTTTAATGGTTTGGGATAAAAATTGGCTCTTTCTCATCTTGCATGAAGAATACCAAATATTTCATGCACTACTTGCCTGATAAGAAACTCAGACTCTCATGTCCCTGGCAATGAACCTGATTGAATTGGAAGGATCGTTGTCAATCATGACCTGGATCTCACCATCAAATTCAGGAGTTCTTTTCTGAACAGAACAATTAGAGTGCGTTTTCTGAGCTGCCATACCTTCGTAATCATCATTAAACTTGTCCAACTCTTTCTGAATCCTCTGCACTGTCCTCAGATTGACACCCAAACACTCTGAAATGTTCGTATTGGAGTTTCTGGAGGGAATGCCAAGCAGTATAGCATGTTGTTTCCAAATTTGTGACAGAGTGAATTGTGTCATGGTGCTGTTTTTCTCACAGACAGTGCCCAACTGACCCTACTATACTGTGTAGTCAACAAAATTAAAAAAAACAATGTACATGCATGAAATTAAAAATATAAAATAGCAATAATTTACCCATTGCACCCTGTACACACACACATATATATATTATATATATATATATATATATATGACGACCTGTTGGAGCAAGTGAGATCGAAACTGAACCAAATTTGATGACTGGCACCCGTGTCAATGGAACGCTAACAGCACCATCTGAGCAGGATCACTGCCAGAGCAGTGGTCTCACTTCTGTGCCAGTGGCACGTAAAAAGCACCATTTGAGCGCGATCGTTTCCAGCTTCGCCTTACTGGCACTTGTGCCGGTGGCATATGAACAAAACATTGGACTGACTCCTGTGCAGGTCGCACATAAAAAAGACCATTTGAGTGTGGCCGTTGCCAGTACCACCGGACTGGCCCTCGTGCTGGTGACACATAAAAAGCACCCACTACACTCTCGGAGTGGTTGGCGTTAAGAAGGGCATCCAGCTGTAGAAAATCTGCCAGATCAGATTGGAGTCTGGTGTAGCCATCCGCTTCACCAATCTCCATTCAAATCGTCCAACCCATGCTAGCATGGAGGACGGACGTTAAATGATGATGATGATATATATATGCATACATATATATATATATATATATATATATATATATATACCATGTGATCAACCAGACTATCAGATGTTGTTATGCATGGCTGGTCACACTGCATTTTGGTTTGCATCATTTTAAGCTTTGAATGATGCCACCTTCCTGGTAGAATAATCTACTTCTGCAGTCTTCATCAGATGCATTCATGCGTAGAAAGTTGCACAATGCAACGACATTGATGATGTCAAGGAAGATGATGAATTGTATGTCTAAATACAGATTGATTTTATTTGCTAATATATGTTGTATATATTATCTGTGTATATAATGTTTTCTATAGATATTGAGTGTTTTATATTTATGAAATCATCATCATCATCATAGTTTAACGTGTGCCTTCCATACTACCATGGGTGGAAAAAAATGGTGAACTTTATTTAATTATACTTGGCAATCTTTGATATGAAATGATATTTTATTTGTAAATAGGATATGTGTAATTGTGTGCATAAAGGAGTTTTTTTATGTGCATAATAATATGGCATTGAGTGCACACATCTACTGTCAGCTATTACATTGCTTTTGTTCAGCACGAGAGGTCAAGGAAATTTTTCTTACAAGTATATATAGCAAGAGTACTGCCATAACTCTTATATATCATCATCATCATCATCATCATCATCATCATTATCATCATTTAACGTTCGTTGTCCATGCTGGCATGGGTGCCATTTGCGTGACACTGGTATCTGCCATGGCTGTGGTTTTGCTCAGCTTGATGGGTCTTCTTCTCAAGCATGACATAATGCCAAAGGTCTCAGTCATTGGCTCCGTGAGGTTCAACACTCAAAAGAAACTCAGCCACTTTGCCTCTATGTGGCCCAATGCTTGAAAGGAACTCAGCCACTTTGCCTGCATGAGGCCTAAGTCCCAATACTCAAAAGGAACAGAACCACTTTGCCTCAGTTTGTACTTGTCAAGATGAATTGGCAGAAAAGAATTAACAGAAAAGTGATAAGAGTGGATGAGCAATTGTAGTCTACAGATGGACATGATAGAAGTAGGGGAGGCAAAAATTGACATAATATTTGGGATGACTATAATGATGATTCTTAATAAATAGTGAGCATAATAGGAATCAGTTTTATACGTATAGAATCAAAAATCAAAAACATCATGGCCACCCATACATACAGGCGTGTTCTGTATGGCCATAACTCTACCTTCTCATCACACACACTCATGCATAATTCTGATGTCTGACAAAACCTACCCACAACCCATCTCCTCAAAATCCCCACCACCTACTTCAGGCCCCTCCACTTCCTCACACCATCACTTGCTATTGCTAAGTGTCTCCCACCACACTCTTATGGAACATCGCCTCTATCTTCTCTGTACTACTTATGCTCCCCACTACCACTGTTCTCAGTGGGTAGGCCCTTGCTCTCTCACTGACTGTCTCTATGTTTCCCTCTAACTCTCTCCCACCTCTCTTTTCCTCCTTGTCCTACTGGGGTAGCCAAGTATCTCCTCAGTCGTAAGACAGCTAACCCTGTTCCCCCTATCATATGCCAACCTCTGCCCTGGTACATGGCCACATCTCTCAAGTGAAATGTTTTTGTCTTGAAAGCTATTTGGTGACCCCAAGGGTGCTGGTGTCATGTAAAAAGCACCTGTGTTGGAACCACAAAAGAAGCACTATGCTGGTACCACATGAAAAGCACCCGTGTTGGCATCACATGAAAAGCAGCTAGTACACTCTGTAAAGAGGTTGGTGTTAGGAAGGGCATCCAACTGTTGAAACCATGCCAAAACAGATAACTGGAGCATGGTGTAGCTCTCCAGTTTGCCAGCTCTTGTCAAACCATCCAACCCCTGACAACATGGAAAACGAACATTGAATGATCAAGATGACTCATTAAATGTTTAACTATTTATTTTACATAGTTTTGAAACCAGTTATTAATGTGTATAATTTAAATAAAATTCCATTCAAGACATTCAGGACACCGTCCAATCATGTTTGGAATATTTACAATCATCTCTGCATTATTTATTAGATCATTTTCCCCAAGGTGAATTGCCTTTACAATAAGAACATGAGTAATTTTCTCTAAGTATATATAGTATATTCAATCTATTTGAAATGAGAATAAATAATGTTAGTTTCCTAATTATGTACTAATTGCATTTAATAAATGCATAAAGTTATACTGAAACTTTATATAATTCTGAAGAACTGTTATACAGAACTAAATAGTTTCTTAAAAGAAAAGAAAGAAAGCTAGTCTGAGGAAATTGCTGATGATTTTTGTCAGCAAAAAGGTCCAATTAATTAAACAGCATAAATTTAAATAGTGTAAGGAGAGGTGACAGAGCTGTATTTTGAGTTCTTCCACTGAGACACTCTGTCTTGTAAGGTGGTGAATCAAGTATAGTTGTTTGAGCATTGGATAGAATGCCTTGTGGTATTTGTTATGACAGCATTCTCGGTTGAAATCCAGCCAATGTCATCTTTGTTTTCCGTTTTTATTTTTGGTAGTGTAGTGTGGGGTGGGGTGGAATAAAAAAAAGTATCAATCCAGGTAGCTTGACAGAGCTGTAGAAATGACAAACTTGATGCCTTGTAATGTTTGTTTTCACTTGTCGCATTTTGGGTTCAAATCCTGCAGTAACTTACTTTGGTTGTAGACATAATCTGATTCCTAGTTTAACACAACCACCTGACAACATGATTACCCTCAGTAGAGTCCACTCTGTTACCAGTATTCAGGCCAGGATCCCTGTTTGAGGATATCTCCTTCCTTCTCTCTCACCAGTCTGAGATGCCCTACAAAGGGTCATGGGTACTGCTTTCACTCCTGACCAACAGATTAAAAAATGTAACAATAAGTAAAAATTGAATTTCAGAAGACAATAAAATAGCAACCTTTTCTACTATAGGCACAGGGCCCAAAATTTTGGAGGAAAGGGCAAGTCGATTACATTGACCCCAGTGCTCAATTGGTACTTATTTTATCAATGCCCCAAAAGGATGAAAGGCAAAGTTGACCTTGGCAGAATTTGAACTCAGAATGTAAAGCCAGTAAAAATGCAGCAAAGCATTTTGACCAGAAGATGATTCTGGCAGCTTGTCAACATACAGAAAAAAAAAGAAGAGAAAACAAGTAATACAACAGAGCAGAAGATCATAAAAACGATGAAGCTTCTAAGAACTTGTTTAATGCATATTGAATAAATGAATTGAGTAAAAGAAAATAATATAAAAGTATTAAAAACATTACGTTTTGGAAAAGCCTTTCAACTACAGTTTATTTTATATATTTAGAATATTTAAGAATCACAAGAAATACATATTTATTACTTGATTTCTCTTTTTGCTTTAAAGAATAACAGCCTTAATAAAATTAGCAATTAACTCAAACAAACCAGATTCTTGTTTTCTGACACAATAACAGATGAAATCTTTTGTGACATATTTATTGATGAAAAATTATCAATGCTTTGTATTGAACTCAAGCTGAATCATTTAACAATGAAAGATAATCTAAAACAGATATTAAGACAAAATAATACAATGAAGATATTCAGTGCCCAGCTGTTTGGTACTTCATTATTGATATACAAGTTTGATTGTTTTCATGTGACAATAAATGCATAAACTAATATTTTCTCTTTCACTCACACATTTTCAATATATTAGCTGTCAGACATATATATATCTATTGATGATTACATTATGGAAATGGTCGTTAAACAGAACATAGTTGCTTAATTATTTGTTTAACTTGACCTAAAAATAAGAAAACAATTCAATATTATGTACTAATTGTTTTACCTTTATGTTTTGACTTGGTCATTGTTGCTAGCAACTGCCACTGGAGAATTCTTAATTTTCTCTTTGGAAAATATAAAGGACAATTTCTGGCAAGCGTTTCTGCTGCCCTTTGCCATTATTATTAAGAAAGATTTCAAACTGGTCAGACAAGTTTGAACATAGATAACTAATACTTGTCTTTTATCACAGTTATTAATATGGTATTGTTTAGAAAAGAATGATGGACAAAGAAAATAAGAATTTAACCTAGGTTATTCATAGAATGGGTTACTTAGTGCTTGACCTACACTTCAGATCCATTTTAAAGCTGCAGATATCATATGTCCCAGTTGTGATTATATGGAAACACTCTGTAGTTCACTGATATTGTTCAATGTATGAAACAAGAAAGACAAGAGAGATCATGATTTTCAATCTCTGTATACAAAATGGTGGCAGAAATCATTCGCTTTTATTACTTATTTTTAACTAAGTAATACGAATTAGGCAAATTAAGTAAACACCTTGCTGAATGATGCATTCATGGTACTCATGACAAGATATTACAGAGTAACTATAAGATTTTGGTCATAACTGTAGGATTCTATTTTAGTATTCAATTATCTTAGTGCAGTTGTCTTTCCCTACTTTCAGATTGTCTTCTTCCCTTCGTTCCATCCATATTGTTCTCTCAAATTATCACAATGACTATTGATTCCCACAATTAAACCTAATCAATCCCTGGCTTGCCTTTGTCAATAAACATACGATCTTAATAGTTTGGCCAAAGGATTCAAAAGCATCATTATTTCCAACAAACATTATTTCCAACAAAAGCATCATTATTTCCAACCAACTCTCTCTTCTATCGATTAGCCTATTTTAATTTTACTTTTCTATTCAACTTGAATTGGTTTTTATTCCTTAACAAAGAGTCTTGTAACACACACTCAGGGATTGCTGCTACTCTTGATTTTTTTTTTTTTTACTAATATTGGCACAAGGCTTGAAATTTTAGGATTGGTATGTAGTTGATACCAACGACTTTAGTACTGGATTCATACTTTGTTTTATTGACCCTGAAAGGATGAAAAGCAAAGTTGATCTTGATAGAATTTGAACTCAGAATGTAAGGAGCCAGAAGAAATATCATAAAGCATTTTTCCAATGCTCTGTGTCCCTAATATTAGCCATAATATCATAATTTCATAAACTACAGTTGTGTGTCTTCTTAGTCAAGAATCCTGAGGCAAATGACACAGAGTAGTAGAAAGTATGTGTGTGTGTGTGTGTGTGTGTGTGTATGTTTGTGTATCTATGAATGTATGTTTATCTGTATGTTTTGTGTGTGTACATTCTATAGTGGTTACACAACAGTATATTGACAAAGACTGTTCATCTTAATTTGGGAAATATTGTTAGATTGGTCAATGATATATAAACTTTACATTCATTCAACATTCAAGCGATGTAGTTCACCATTATAATAAAGAAATCCAATTAAAAAGATTCAAACACATCAATGCTGGAAGGCATTGTTGTAAACATGTTCAGACTTTATTAGAACAATGTAATCAAATTTTATAAATCAGACTTCCTAAAAAGTAGTCTGATCATCATCCTCCTCATCATCATTTAGCGTCCATGTTCCATGCTGGGTTGGATAATTTCACAAGATCTGATGGGTTGAACAATGATATTATACTCCAGTGTTTGCTTTGTCATGTTTTCTGCAGCTAGATGTCCTTTCTAATGTCACCCACTTTACAACATGCACTGAATGCGTTTTTTTTTCCTGTGGCACCAACACTAGTAAGCTTGTCATACAGCATGCAAGACTAAGATTCCCTTCGATTGAGAGGGGCTACAGTTGAGTGGAGGGGATGCAACTTTATACTAGAAGATGGGAGGTCAAAGTATGAGAGAAAAGTCCCAATCAAAACAGGTTTCTTGCTATTGAGATGCTACATGGCTATTTGCATTATAGAAAAGAGTGGGGAATGACTGGGATGGATGTGGAATGAGATAAAATAGTTGTGAAGAGATGCCAAGGTGGACCCTTAAGGTAAGAGGTGATATCAAAAAGTTCTTGGACTAGTTATGTTTAATAAAAAAAAAAAAAACTTATTTACCTGAGTTTTAACATCATCTCCTTCAAAATAGTTATCTTGTGCAGCAATACTCTGGTCCCAGCATTCCTGGCACTTTTGGAATCTGGCCAGGAAGTTGTTTTCTGTAAGTGAGTCGAGGACCTTCTGCAATTTGCTCTTGATCTCAACAACAGTGTTAAAACGGGGACCTCTCTGCTGCATTATCATCTTGGGGAAAGAGATGGAAGTCTGCAGGTCTCAAATCTGGTGAATAGGGTGCGTGTGGAAGTGATACTACGTTTTTGATGAGAAGCTCACAAGTGAGGAGACCTTGGTGAAAAATCTAATTCTTTGCGCTCCACAGATCCAGTCGTTTTCGATGAATATCCTTCCTCAAACACTTCAAAACATCACAGGAGAACCCTCAGTTGATGGTCTGGCTATGGAGGATGAACTATCAGTGCACAATACCACATTCCCAGGGATGACAATTGTAGCAGGTCTTCCAGATCGCTCATCGTCCTCCAGGGACATTCTTCCATCTGTGAAGAGCCCATGCCACTTGAAACGTTGCATACAACTCATTACCTCATTGCCATAATCTTGCAGAAGCATGCTCAATGTCTTTGTAGCAGACTTCCCAAGTTTAACACAAAATTTCACGCTAGGTTTTTGTTCTTGACCATGATAAAATTGTTGACTATACAGCATACACAGGATCACAAAATCACAAATTTCACAACTTACAAAGAAAACACAGCAATGTCATTTGACACATTGCCTCATGAAGACCACTGCTAGCTCTCACTGCTCATGCAGCTGTGTGCTGCCACCTGTTGGTGCACTACAGAACTAGTCTGGGAACTTTTTGATACCACCTGGTATGAAGTGAGTGACAGAGTAGAGAGTGCAGGTGATTATATTTCGAATATATATCACACTTATCCAAACATGCCCATCCATTCAGTAGATTGCATAGCATTGAGCTGAAATCTTAGAACACTGTGTTGTGTTCGAATTCAAGGCAGATAACTCTGCTTGCCACAGTTTGTCTAGATGACAAATGAACTTTTGTCTTTCATTTCACAATTAATCAATTAGCAACTGGAGGAATACAGAACTGTGGAAACACTATGTCAAACTTTGGCTGAACACTCCAGCAAACATAGACATTTCTATGATATTCATTAGTGTGACGAATAAAGAGTTGTATAATCTTTTTCAAAATTTTCTAACAATTTTAGTAACTGTTGAAAATTAGATTAGTAGTTGACTTATTTAACATCAGACATTTTGAAGTTTTTCTCATTTTCTGCCCCTCTCTTTCTCTCTCTCTCTCTCTCTCTCTCTCTTTCTTTCTTTCCATCTTTCTCTACATCCCTCTCTTTGTCTGTATATGTATATTACTGTGCATGCATGTGTGTATGTATATGCATGCCTGTGTCTATGTGTGTATGCATATGTGTGTATGTGTGCATGAGTGTTTACCTCCAGCACCAAATTCAGGCCCAGTATCCAGTCACCTATGTTAAATCACCAGCATCCAAACAGCATCCAAACAGCTATGCTCATTCACTTCATTCTGATCATACTTGCATTCTCTTGTCTTCTACCTTTTATTCTTTACTTTTAACTTGTTTCACTCATTTGGGTATGGCCATACTGGAGCACTGCCTTGAATAATTTAAGTCGAATGAATTGACAACAGTACTTATTATTATTTTTTTTCTTAAGCCTGGTATTCATTATATCAGTCTCTTTGCAGAACTGCTAAGTTACGGGGACGTAAACACACCGACACCAGTTGTCCAGCAGTGTCAGAGGACAAACACAAAGACACACACACACACACACACACACACACACACATATGATGAGCTTCTTATTTTAGTTTCCATCTACAAACTCCACTGACAAGGCTTTGATTGGCCTGAGGCTGTAGTAGAAGACACTTGCTCAAGGTGCCACACAGTGGGACTGAACCCAGAGCCATGCAGTCAGGAAGCAAACTTCTTACCACACTACATTTATTATGATACCAGTACTGGTGAGGTTTTATTTTCAGATTCTGAATTTCCTAAACATAGAGCAATTTTGTTTTAGAATAAATTTTCACCTCTGTAAACTTTATTGACTGCAGCTAGGAAGCCACAATTATTCATTTTGTATGGAAAATATAGATAAGGAGGAGAAAGGGGTAAAATGAATAATGCAAGTTGTAACTCGAAGGGACATAACCCACATCTGAACCTGACATCCACATTCAATATTTTCTGAAATGCAAATTCTACCAAAAGATAGAGATTTATTTAAAACAACTTGACAGAAACATGGGACCATTGGTTTTTGCTTAAAATTGACAAGTCTTCAGTCTAATTCCAGTGTTGCACTTTGGTGTATCATTCTCCCCCCCCCCCCTTTTTTTTTCTTTGTTGTTATTTTTAAGATATCTCGTTTTCTCCTTTGGTTTGCAAATACCAGAATGAGCAAGTTTAGCACTGCTCACTGGACATTCTGCCTGTTTTGGTGACATAAATTTTTGGTGCTGAATACACACACACACACACACACACACTCACTGAAATATACACATACAAAGCGAGGGAGAGAGAGAGAGAGAGACATTACAGTTTATTAATTTAAACACAATTGAGATAAACATTCCCTTTTCTCAAACACATACAGACATAGAGAGAGAGAGAGAGAGAGAGAGAGAGAGAGAGAGAGAGAGAGAGAGAGAGAGAGAGAGAGAGAGAGAAAGGTAGAGAGAGAGAGAGAGGCAGAGTGAAAGGCAGAGTGAGAGGCAGAGTGAGAGGTAGAATGAGAGGCAGAGTAAGAGGCAGAGAGGCTGAGGGACAGAGAGAAGTAGAGAGAGAAAGAGAGAGAGGTAGTGAGAAGATATTAATTTCAAATTTTGGCACAAAGCCAAAAGTTTCAGGGAAGGGCTAATTCAATTACATTGACCGCAGTATGTAACTGGTACTTATTTTATTGACCATGAAAAGATGAAAGTCAAAGTCATCCTTGGCAGGATTTGAACCCAGAATGAAAGTTGGATGAAATGCTGCTAAGCATTTTGCTGAGCATGATTCCAATTCTGTCAGCTTGCTACATTAGAGGAAGCAAGAATTGTTAAAACAAGATAAACATTAAAACACCTGATGTCAAATAAGTTAGCATTGAATCAGTGATGCCAAAAATGGCTAAGCCAAAGTGTCTCTCGCATACAACATCATCATCATCATCATCATTTAATACCTGGCATGGTTTTCTATGGCTGGATGCCCTCCCTAACGCCAACCACTCTGAGAGTGTAATGGGTGCTTTTACGTGCCACCAGCATGAGTGCCATTTGTGTGACACCAGTATCTTCCACGACTGTGATTTTACTTGGCTTGATGGGTCTTCTTCTCAAGCACGACATAATGCCAAAGGTATTGGTCATTGCCTCCATGAGGCCCAACACTCAAAAGAAACTCAGCCACCTTGTCTCCATGAGGCCCAAGACATACCTACAAAATATAACAGTCCCTGTTTTATTTTCAACTTCAAAACTTTCAGGTGCAAGAGTGGCTGTGTGGTGAGTACCTTGCTTACCAACCACATGGCTCCGGGTTCAGTCCCACTGCATGGCACCTTGGGCAGGTGTCTTCTTCTATAGCCTCAGACTGACCAAAGTCTTGTAAGTAGATTTGGTCGATGGAAACTGAAAAAAGCCCATTGTATATATGTGTGTGTGTGTGTGTGTGTGTGTGTGTGTGTGTGTGTGTGTGTGTGTGTGTGTGTGTGTGTGTGTGTAAATTTGTGTGTATGTCTGTGTTTGTCCCACAACCATCGCTTGACAACTGATGCTGGTATGCTTACATCCCTGTAACCTAGCAGTTCAGCAAAAGACACCAATAGAATATGTACTAGGCTTACAAAGAATAAGTCCTTGGGTTGATTTGTTTGACTAAAGGCAGTGCTCCAGCATGGCCACAGTCAAATGACTGAAACAAATAAAAGAATAATGAAAAAAGAACAAAGCTCAGCTCATCAACTTAAATCTAAATCATCTTCAGGATACATTTGACTGAATTCCAATTCATCTTCATCACAGTATTCTAATTCCTGCAATATTTCTGCAGTTTTGAATATCCTACTCCTTTGCCTTTCCTCTCCAGTCATGCTTGGCTGTAGGGAGCTTTGCTTCATAGTTTAAAACCAAGCTAAAACAAAAAAGAAAGATAGAGGAAAATATTTCTTAAGAACACCTTATCTCTAAGTAGACACTTGTAGACAATGTAATACTGCAATGACAACAAATCTTTATTCTAATTGACCATTTTGCTTTCTGTTTGATCTTGTTTTAACAGAGTTTTCCCTAGCTGTGTGGTAAGAAATTTTCTTCCCCGCTACATTGTTCTAGGTTCAGTCCCCACATCCCTGTAACTTGATGGTTTAGCAAACATGACCGATAGAATAAGTACCAGGCTTTGGAAATGAATTAAATACTAGGGTTGATTTGTCCCATTAAAATTCTTCAAAATGGTGTCCTTGCATGGCCACAGTCTAATCACTGAAACAAGTAAAAAGATTTCTGGTATATAGACAGTTTAGCTGAATGTCAAATTTGAAATACTTGGTATACCAGGAATACAACCCAACAGAGTCAAATGGGAAATGTTATGACATAGATATTAGTGAGTTTGGGTTCTTAATTTTTCTTCTTCTGTTTTGCAGGAACTTGAAGAGATTCACATCGACACGTGTAATACAATCAAAGCTGCCATTGAGAGTCATGCTCTTGTTCTTCTAAATAAAGTAAGATTTTAATAACTTCATTTCTTTTTGCAAATCTTCAGATATATAGGTTTCTTCTGCCTTGGTAAAAAGACGACTATATTTTAGGGAAGAAAGAAATGAAAAACATTAACATTTATGCCTTTCTTTAAAAAAAAAAATCAGTATCTTAGATACACACAAAACCTCACATTTTACCAGGTGAGTGTAATCACCATGATCATGATTGCCATCATCATCGTCGTCGTTGTCATCATCATCATTTAACATCCATTTTCCATGCTGGCATAGGTTGGATAGTTTGACAGGAGCAGGCCAGCTGAAGAGTTGCCTGAGTGCCATATCTGTTTTTGGCATGGTTTCTATGGCCAGATACCCTCTGCTGGATGGGTAATGTCAGAATGCATGCATGACAGAGAGTAAATGATTTAAGAAGAAAATTGTGTATAAGAGGCATCAGGTGTTGTGTGCAAGAGAGAAGACTGCACTGGTTTGGTCATGTGATGCGTATGGATGAGGACTGCTGCATAAAGAAGTGCCAAGCTTTAATTGTGGAGGGTACCTGTGGGAGGAGTAGACCTAGGAAGACATGGGATGAAGTGGTGAGAAAGGATCTTCAGATGCTGGGCATCACTGAGGAAACGACAAGGGACTGGGAGATGTGATTTGCTGTACTTGGTAAGACATGTCAAGCTAAGTAAAATCTCTGTCTTCCACACATATAGGCTTATCCTTTCAGGTGCCAGTGCCACTTAAAAAACACCTGTGCTGGTGCTGTGTTAACAGCCCTGTGCCAGTGGTGCATAAATGCACCCATGATGGTGCCACGTAAAAAGCACCTAGCACACTCTGTTAAATGGTTGGCATTAGGAAAGGCATCCAGCCATAGAAATCATGCCACAACAGACAGTTGGAGTCCAGATGACTCTTTGTTAGCCAGCTCCATGTCAGACCATCCAACCCATACCAGTATGGAGACTGGATGTTAAACGATGATGATGATGATGATGATGTGCACCTGCATTACATTTATATCAGTTTGATCCCTGAACATTGGATATCTGAATGTATACATAGACTTAGACTAAATTTGAACTAGAAATCTTTATTTCTAAACTCAAAGTAATAATATTCATATCTATGAGATCATTGATATCAGATCTATAAAACAACACTGAGACAGCTGATGATGACACAAAATTAAACTAATCATAACGTAATATAAATATTGTAAATATATACATAGAGTCTATGCATTGGGTCAATAGTATCAGATATTAAATGTCATTAGTACGGCTACTTTAAACATGAGGTCAATTGTACAGATCATTGTAATATTATTAACAATAAATCAGACATTGATTGAAGCAAAATTGAAGAACTGATTTATTGAAACTTTTATTTCTCACTCTATAAGATTTATCCTGTAAATTCTCTTTTATTAGTTCTGTTTCGAACAAGGCCTTCCAAGTTATTTAAATTCCAATTTCAGGTTTCCAATAAAATCTTTTGTATTGATAAATGCATTTAATGACACAAAAGTTCAACTTGTTTTGCATTTCTTTCAGGCAACTGAGCGACATCGAAGATTTGATGATTTACTAAAAGTCTGTCACCAAGTCAACCCCCAATTAGATGTTTCGTATTTTATCCGTTCCATGAGCCAAGATGTTCTTAGCCTTCAACAACAGCCATATCAGTTCAATTATCCTGCAGATATTAATGCTGAGTTAATGGAGCTCGTAAGATTATCATTTTATATGCATTGAAGTTATTATTATTGTTAATGTTCTTTCACCCTGGGTAAGATCTGATTGAGAAAACCTGTTATCAAAGATATTCCAGATGTAATCATATCATACCATATTTTTTTAAGTGATAGCAAATCTTGAACACTGCATTAACTAGTGTTACTACCATTTTAGGATGGTAAGGTGTTATATGAAAGAGATTTGGTTTCTATTTCTACAAAACCAAATGACCATGTAGAAGCTTGCTCAAATGTCTTTAGTCTTAGTTACATGAGAAGTTTTTGTTTTTATTTATTGAAAAATTGATATTATTAAGATGAAATATTCCAGTAAAAATGGTATTGTGCCTTCGAGTTATATTAATAATAGTAGCATACCTGTGCAGTGAAAACTAATAGCTATCATAATTATATTCATTAGCTGTAATTTTATTAAAGTAAAATGTTCTTTTTAACCATTCAATGATTTTCTTCTAGGTTTGGATTGTTTCATCTCTTCTATCCACCACTGATCTAAAAATGGTACTCCCATACTTCCATTGCAAAATTTCTGTATTTGCTGCTTACTTCACCTCCAACTCTGTACTGAGCAGATTCAACAAAACTGCTCCCAAGTTGTTTTTCTACATGCACATATCCCCCCCCCCCCATGAACACAGTCATCATAAACAAAAGCACTTCTGACCCCTCCAATTCAACAAGTTAACCAGTTTATGATAATATCTTGTTCATCACTCACAAGTAATCTGTTCCAGAGCTATTTTCTATCTTTATCAGACTTCATTTCCACTATTTCTTCAGTGGTCAATGCAAAACTTGGAAACACACTAAAATGCTTTCATGACCCCCAAAAGTGCAATATTTCTGTAACAACAAACTAACAGCCTATAACTTGCACTTCCAACATCTAAAAGGTGATGGACAAAGTTTAACTCTTTCATCACCTTGACAATCTTATACTTTCTGCAGAGCCAAATCTATCAAAGACTTGCTTTTCTTCTGCAAATGAAATGCTGTTGCAAAGTATGAGAAAGTTCTTTCCATGGTCTACATCTCATTCCCCTTTTTTGGACTGGAGATGGCACTGCTAAATCCCTGCTTGAAAATATATATAATTTACAAAGTAACACAGTTACTGATCTAATAAATATATTTTTCTCTCCTTTTTTTTTTTCTATTACTATCTTTCTTCTGATGAAGGATTAGTGTCTGAAACGTCAAGACTTTTTCTCTTCTTACTTCAAGCATTAAACTAATACATTTCATAAAACTTCTCCTTCCCATATTCTCTTCTTTTCTTAATACTCACACACACACACACACAAATGTGCACACACACATATTCTTTGGTTAATATTTATGGATTGAAGTTTTGCACCACAATAGAAACTATGGATGTAATTTTTTTTTTAAGTACATGTGTAAGTACTTTTCTTGAAGAAAGTACTTACATAAAATTGAAAGTTTTCCCATTCTGTTATCTCTTTTGTATTTACCGACAGGAATCAGTTCGAGATCAACTCATCATTGATAGACACACAGAAAGTACTATTAGAAGTAGACGCCAAGCTGTTCAGAAAGAAGCTTCCGAATTGACCTCATATATCAAACAGAATCAGGATGTAACACAGACTCTAGTCAATATGTGTCAAAGGTAACAAGCATTCATTAAAAAAAATTTTATTCATATTTCTATGGGTGATATGTTGATATTTTCCTCTTGATGTTTGATTAATATCATCCTTAATAACCTGTCTATTGTTGCTTTGTCATTTTATATAATATATATATATATATATATATAATACATAGATGCATATACATATATGTTAACAGAGGCATTCATTTTCTAAATGTTATGCATATTTTTACAGTTAATATTTTGACATTTTCTTTATAATCTTTGATTAATATCTTCATTAATAACCCACTTATTGTCTTATCATTTTATTATTATACATTATTGGTTCCAAAGAATATTAAAAATTCTTCTTTTTTTTTCCTATTTAAATTATTTCAATGCAGTTTATCTGCTTACTTATTTCTTATTTCTTTATTGCCCACAAGGGGCTAAACATAGAGGGGACAAACAAGGACAGACAAAGCGATTAAGTCGACCCCAGTGCACAACTGGTACTTAATTTACCGACCCCGAAAGGATGAAAGGCAAAGTCGACCTCGGCGGAATTTGAACTCAGAACGTAACGGCAGACAAAATGCCGCTAAGCATTTCGCCCGGCGTGCTAACGTTTCTGCCAGCTTGTCTTGTTTTTCTACTAGACATTATTGTAAAACCAATTTTCATTGAAGTGTTCGTTTTACAGAAACATCACTGAACTGATTATATAATAAATATACCATATTTACTGATGTGTAGGTCACACTCGCATATAAGACCCTAATTTAGTGTTAAATCTTGTAACTAATTTGTTTCCCCTTCATAGTTTTTAGCTTGCTCCTTGTATAAGTTACATCCCAGTTTTTTCAGTTGAACCTAAATATGAAATAGTGCAACTGAAACGCAAGCAAATACAGGTCTTTTTTTTTTTTTTCTATTTCAGCTTTATTTTAACATTAAACCAATACTGAATACAAAAAGCCCAAAAAATATTTTTTGATTTATTTATTTGTATATTTGAAATAATTTTGAAAGCTAAACATTATTTTTATATCATCTTTTTAATGTTTAATACTATGTATCTATATCCAAAGCTTCTATATGTATTTTTTAAATATGTTTTTTAAAATTATTTTACAAGTTGCAGTGATTGGCCAATAGTCATGGTGGGGTGTCAAACCCCAGTAATTTGTCTGTGTTTTTTTTTTTTTGTTGAACTAGGAAATAGAAAAGGATGAGTTTACCTAGGTGTAAGGGGACATAATCAGAATTATAAAGAAGTAAGACTGACTTGGCCAATATACATACTCTGCCAATATACATATAAGTGCACAGATACACACAGACACACACAGATACACATATGTATAAATCTGATAGGCATCCACACAGTTTTCTGTCTAAGAGATTTCATTTACTAACAAGACTTTTGTCAATCCACAGTTATAGTAAAAAACACTTGCCCAAAGCACTTTGCTGTAGGATTGAACCTAGAACAACATGATAGCTCTGTGAACTTCTTAAACATATTGCCATACCTGCGACATATGTTTATGTATGTATATGTGATCTGGTGTATGTTTCTGTGTGTGTGTGTGTGTGTGTGTGTGTGTGTGTGTGTGTGTGTGTGTGCATGCATGTGTGTGCACACACGTGTGTGTATGTATGTATATGTGCTGATGCATGAAAATATGTCTGCATAAAAATTTTATTTTCTGTATAAAATTTACTAAAAGACTCAAGACTCAAACTTTCATATAGACAAATTAGAAAAGAAGAGAAAAAAATGCAATATGTCAAATCTATTCACTTTGAATGCTATTATATATTTTCTCCTTCTTGAATGATGCATTTATTTTTCAGAGAAATATTGCATTTTTTTCTTTTTTTTTTTTTTTCCTTTTATTTTACATGATATTCTTCACAGAAATAATCATGTCAAAATTTGTTTACTGAAAAGTTAAAGTTAACAATGGTCAAGTTTGTCATGCCAATATCAATAGAAATTGGATATTTACAAAGGTCATGTAGGAAAATTTCTTCAGATGTTATTACATTGGATTGATTTCTTCCAAATATCTTATTATCTAAACAGCCTCCAGGTTGATATCTAAGAAATTAAACATTTCAAACAGACACACTCATTCAAAATCGTGATATCAGATAATGACATTATAGAATCATATAATTTTACATATACATACATAGTAGTGTATGTAATACTTATTTTATACAAAGTAAGAAATAATATTTTCTGCCTTTACCATCATTTTGAAGAACCACTTTTATTTCTTTGTATAATCAAAATATATTTTAACCCTTTTGTATTTAAACTAACTATATCTGACCCAAATATTCTACCTGTTTTATTTTCAAACAAACCAGCTAGATCCTGCTTTTTAAACCTATTGTACAATGTCATTCTAAAGATAAAGTCACTTTGTTAAAATCTTGATGTTATGAAATCATGCATGATTAATTCAAAATATGTATAAAAATTGTTATTTCTAAATCTCTCAACGAGAGGCATTCAGTAACAATACTTTCAAGTAAACATTATTGGCCAACATACTGTGGCTATATAACACACAATCTGTGTCCTTATATTTTCAAACAGGGGTGTTTAGCACCCCAACTTAGCACAGAACAATATCTATGAACAGTGGTTTCTGGGTAATTTCCTTTCTTCAGCACAGGAAATTCCCATTCGAAAATATATACAATTTTCAAAGTGACACACAGTCACTGATCTAATAAATAGAAAAATTATTATTTCGAAATCTCTCAACGAGAGACATTCAGTAACAATACTCTAAAGTACACAGATTGTGTGTCACATAGCCAGCTGGAGACGATGTTTCCTGGGGCTAAATAACAGTAACATTGATTCCAACTGGGACTGCCACATTATGTTGGCAAATAATCTCTACTAATTCAAATAATATAATTAAATAAGCATTACATGTGACAGAGTAATCTGAATGCTAAAAAGTTAATATATAATACAAGTCCTGAATGTATCTTGGTGCTTTTCTTCAACTTCATTAGTAGGAAAATAATTATTTCAGATTTTGTGCAAGGCCAGCATTTCTAGGGGTGGGATTCAGCCAGCTCACTGCATTGAACAGTAGAAAAATAATAATGTTTAAAAGTGAAAAATGCCACAATTAAGAAATTAAACAAATGCGTTTTAGTGTTCCAATACAGTCAGGGAAATACAATCACATATATCATCATCATCATCATCATCATTTGGCATCTGTTTTCCATGTTGGCAAGAATTAGATGGTTTAACTGGAAGTGGTAAGTCAGAGAGCTGTACTAGATTCCAGTCTGATTTTGCTTGGTTTCTTCAACTGAATGCCCTTCCTAACACCAATCACTCCAAGAGTTTTGTGGGTGCCTTTTTATGTGTCACCAGTGCTTGCCATGACTATGATTTCACTTGGCTTGATGTGTCTTCTCAAGCACAGCAGATCACCAAAGGTCTTGATCACTTATCACCTCTGTGCAACCTAACATTCAAAGATCATGCTTCACCACCTCAAAAACTGTATTATGTAATTGATAACTAGCAACAGTTAATTTCGTGTGACTCAACCAATCTTGTCATGATTATTCATCTCTATAGTGACCACCCTGTCTAAAAGTCTATGATTCTATTTTAGGGATGGTAGAAAGTTTGTTGTAGGAAACACTGGCAACAATACCGTACATATTCAGCAAAGGAAGGATACATTGAAAAATGGATTCCTTGACATATGAAAAGGCAAGATAGTCATGGATGGAAAGCCTTGGATTCATAAGTTTACTCAAACATACCAGACCCCAAAAATACAACAAACAATTTAGCTTACTGGTTTCACAAAAAGTATAAGAAAAATGCAAATCTATTACACTGTAAACTTTAAAATTAACATCTCATTATGTATATAAACTATTAATTCATTCTATCTACAACTCCTTGTAACTAATGAAACATTCAGCACTAAGAACTGCCAAACATACAAAAGAAAGAAATCAATAAAATTCCATACTTTATTCTTATTTTGGTGTGCGTACTTGTCAATGTCAAATTTGCCCTCAAAACATTACAAAATATTCAATGTATGTCTGAAAATTAAATTACAGCAAAAATACAATTTCGATTTTTTGTATGTGTATTTCGTGTGCAAGATTCTTGATGTGGATACGTGTGTTGAAAGAAATACAATTAAACCTTGGGAGAGGCATTATGCCGGTAATAAACACACGCACTGGTTCAGTCCTTTATTAATTTATATAGTTTTTTTGTTAAATTATTTCATTGCACTCTTGCAATCTCTTCAGTAACTTGTCTCTCCACTTCCATTTATTTTGAATGTCAATGGAAGTGGAGAGACAAGTTACTGAAGAGATTGCAAGTGTGCAATGAAATAATTTAACAAAAAACTATATAAATTAATAAAGGACTGAACCAGTGCGTGTGTTTATTACCGGCATAATGCCTCTCCCAAGGTTTAATTGTACAATTTCGATTTTTGCACAATTTAAAGTTTCAGTTAAAATTGTTGGAAATGACTTCTAAATATATTTGGTGACATCAGTTATTTCAGGTTCTTTTCAGAGTCGTAATGCAACACAGAAAACTTCAGAAATTTGTCTGTATCAGAAAGGAAAAGTTAAAATTGATATACTTACATTTATTGTAGTATCACAGCTTCTATATAGTGATCTCTGTGTAATTTCTTCAAACCATAGCGAGGGACATTCCACAGTTGAATTAGAACAGTCACAAACAGTGAAAGAAGACATGCACCCAACACCAGAGCTGAAGACACCTCCGAAAGGGGGTGGCCCCGCCACGTCAAAACGGTAGAGGAGTAGGGGCCGAAACCGGACGTGGTTCCTCCTGATGATGTCTTGAACTAACTGGATCCTATAAAGGAGCTGTTGTGGTAGCAGACCACGAAACATGGTTGAAATTCCTCCAGCTAGAAGTATTAGTACAAAGACATTCTCAACTTGTAGACTATATATATACTTACATATCAACTTAAAGGATAAAGATATTACAATGGATATTACAATGGACAATACCAAGTGGACTCCCACTTTTTATCTCCCATGTTTCTCTCTCTTTTACTTTTTTCTTGGTGACTTCTTCTTTGTGATATAATACTTGGGAAAGAATATATTTGTGGCTGAAGATAGCTTTATACCATCCTGTCTATCAATTATATACCAATATAATGATGGAACGACTATAAAGCTTGAAACACGTGTACCGCGGAATCCTTTGTGTTCTGTTTTTATTTTTACGTTTTTAATTTATATATTTACATATATGACACGTAAAAGCACCCACTACACTTTCTGAGTGGTTGGAGTTAGGAAGGGCATCCAGCTGTAGAAACTCTGCCAAATTAGATTGGAGCCTGGTGTAGCCATCCGGTTGCACCAGTCCTCAGTCAAATCGCCCAACCCATGCTAGCATGGAAAGTGGACGTTAAACGATGATGATGATGATGATGATGATGATAGAATATCATGAACTTTTTATATGTATAATGCTCAATGCAATACAACTTTCCAGAAAGGTTTAAAAGAGGGGCAGAGAGCAGACATATAAGTCAAGTGAAGAAAGACAGCAATGAAGGCTAGGAGTATGTTCACAGTATACAGAATAAGACATAAGAATAAAGATGTGTGAACATTAGATGAGTCATAACGAATAAGAATCATGAGCACGTTAGGAGTAGTGTTAATGAAATTCAGGTAGCATGGGGTCTTTGAAGGATGCGGTCTCCTGACAGTTAAAAAGTGACATGGCAGTGTGTGTGTGTGTGTGTGTGTGCATATATGAACATATTATATGATGGACACTCCTGTCAAAGACGACATATGACTGTTCAGCTTTTGCTGAGCAATCTGCTCAAATGATTTGTTTATATTATTTACATTATTTACATTGGATGGTATAGACCAGTATGATTTGTTTATAGTGATCATATTACATGGTAAGTTTCCAACTTGTAGAAAAGCACTCAATCAGCTAAGAGAGTAAGGATAATGTAATAAAAACCACAAATCTTGTCAACTGCAGCTACCCAGGGTAACAATCTTGTTCTCAACTTTGAAAATGATGAAATAAATTCTTTTGACTCAGAACTCCTGGGTAGCTGTATTTAACGAGACTTGTAGTTTTTATTATAGCATTACATACATACATGTGTGTATGTGCATGTGTGTGTGTGTGTGTGTGTGTGTGTGTGTGTGTGTGTATGTGTATGTGTGTGTGTGTGTGTGTGTGTGTGTGCACATGTGTGAGAATATATATATTACTCTTTTACTTGTTTCAGCCATGCAACCGAGGTCATGCTGGAGCACCACCATGATATATATATATATATATATATATATATAAAATAAAATAAATGCACCCTTTTAAAGCCTAGTCAGACTCATGGGCCTGGTTTCCTGGTTTCAATGGCATATGTATTCCCCAGCTGGATGGGACGCCAGTCCATCACAGCATTACTCATTTTTGCTGGCTGAGTGGACTGGAGCAACGTGAAATGAAGTGTTTTGCTCAAGAACACAACGCATCACCTGGTCCAGGAATCGAAACCACAATCATACGATCATGATGTTGACACCCTAACCACTAAGCCACGTGCCTATATGTGTATATATATATATATATATATTTGTGGATTAACAATAGTACCAATGGTATCATGTGAAAAAATTTTGAATTTTTCAGCATTCCACTTAAGAATATTGGTAGTCTGTCTCCAGATGCACTGGCTTGTATCATCAGTAATGTTTCTGGAGGTATTAAGGGATTTGGCATCTCTCAACATCAGACTCCCTTGCTCTGTTAACCCAATACAATTAAGCACCAATACAATTAAGAATGAATGCAAAATACTTCTAAATGAATTGAAAATTGCCGCTTATTTGGAGAAAGCAAGCAAAAACTTAGCGGTAGCTGTTTCAGTCTCTTAAAAATAAGAGGCAAAAAATTTCTAAATACTTAGAATCATTTTCACTGCCAATTGACTTTTCATGCTCAAAGAAAAAAATCTGGTCTATGTTAGCAGGCAAAGTGACAGTTGCAGACATGTTGCACTGTCTAGAATGTCAGTTTAAATCATCTGTATAAGATTTTGCAAGTAGGAAACGAGTTTTAAATATTTTTGACCAATACAATTTGCATAATTACAAAAACAGAGCTAAGGGAAATAACTTAAATAGGACAGCAAAGTGAATTTGAATGATTTGGGTGGCTGATGATGTACACAAATAAATTTTTGATGAGCTGAAATTTGCCTTTCAGTTGTAGAAAGGAAACAAAAATTTAGCTGTAATTGTTAGTATCTCACACAGAAAATTGAAGAATCATCATCATCATCATTGTTGTCATCGTTTAACATCCACTTTCCATGCTGGCATGGGTTGGACGGTTTGACTGAGGACTGGCAAGCCAGGAGGCTGCACCATGCTCCAATCTAATCTGGCAAGGTTTCTACAGCGGGATGCCCTTCCTTTTGTCAACCACTCCGAGAGTGTTGTGGGTACTTTTTACGTGCCACCAGCATGGGGACCAGTCAGGTAGCACTGGCATTGACCATACTCAAATGGTGCTTTTTACTTGCCAATTTCAAGAAATTAAAAATCAATTTCACAGAATTTGAGTTTCCATTTTTAGGGGGAAAATCTTATAACTGTAAGCAGGTGAGTTCAAAGCTATGAACACATTTCAGCATTATCAGACCTTATCAAAAATGCAAGCCTATGATTGGGAGACAATTTAGTTAAACAATTTGAGTCTGGCTGGAAAAGAAGGGCACAAATAGGGAAGAATTGGAAGCACACTGTGACCATTGGTGAATAACAACATTGAATAGTCTGGTCAATACATGTGATATATATATATATATATATATATATATATATATATATATATAGTTGTAGCTGTAATCAAAAAATATAACATTTATATATATGCCAGATCTGGCTGATTGGCTCCCGTGCCGGTGGCATGTCAAAAGTACTATCTGAATGTGATCAATGCCAGGGCCGTCTGACTGGCTCCCATGCTGGTGGCACATTAAAAGCACCATCCAAACATGGCCAATACTTGTACCCGCTGACTGGCTTCCATGCTGGTGGCACATAAAAAGCACCCACTACACTCTCAGAGTGGTTGGCGATAGGAAGGACATCCAGCTGTAGATACATTGCCACATCAGATTGTAGCCTGGTGCAGCCACTGGCTCTCCAGACCTCAATCAAACCATCCAACCCATACCAGCATGGAAAACGGACGTTAAACTATGATGATGATATATATATATATAGATGTGTATGTATGTATGTATTTACAGGTTTATAATTCTAGCTTACAGCTTTCTGTCGATCCAAATTTCATGTTCTTGTCTCCTAAAATAGTCAGTGTTTATAAATTTTGTTGTCACTTTTGCTGACTTCTACTTTGATTTCCATAACAAGATGCTGCTCTTAACTTCACATGGTAGCTCTACTTTAATTTGGAAAATAAATATTTTTCTTGTGACAACATTAGAAATTTTTTCTGATCTCTTGTTTTTGATATCTGTTGTTTTGACGAGGATGAGATATTTTTCTTCATTGCAGATTTCATAGTAATTTTTGTGAGGTGAAATTGTCATTGAAATGAAATGTAAATCCAATGATATTAAAGTTGTCCACATTATGGATATTTAATACTATGTATAGGTTGATTGTAATGTTTAATGATAATATGTTTCTTTTTTGTAAACTTCAGTGATGTATTTATGGTTTAAGTTCAGGCTCTTGAAGCTACATCACCCATTTTGACATATGTTCTTGGGTGTTGTGTATCTCCTGGGCTCTCTATTTCCAGATTCTGTTACATCTCAGTCAAGCATAAATTATAATTTCCTTCCATATTACTTTATGGGATGCCTCTGTCTTGGAAATCCTTGTTACAAAAGTGTGTACATATCCTCTTAGTTTTTAAATGAATTGGGACAGAGAGGTACAGTTCTCTTTGTCTCATGATCTTAATTATTGTATATGTTGGTTAATTTAATTTTAAAAGTGTTGCTATGCTTCCCATCTAATTTCTCTAAATACAATAAGCATTTTGTTCTATATATCATGGTGCAAAGAGATATGATGCTCTTAGTGAGCAGGATTCACAAGCTGGTTGTTGGGGAAAGGGTAGATTGGATGTGTGTCGTAGATCATGGAAGCAATTTTATGCAGACAATATATATATATATATATATATATATATATATATTCAAATATGAGGGATATAAACAATATGGAACATACACACATAAGGTATGTGTTTTGGTAGTTCATGAGCAGGCTGTGCTTATAGGCATAAGAGAAAATATTCTTACTCCTATAAGCACAGCCTACCCATGAACTAGTAAAGCACATACCTTGTATAAATGTGTTTGATATTATTTATATATATACACACACACACGTATATATGCACACATATATGTATACATACATACATATATATATATATATATATATATATATATTAGAAGGTTTGGAAGTGATGTACAGGTATTATATATTAGAAAAAATAATGTACTCAGAGATCTGGATGGATGTACATTTACAGATTTTTATTAATATGTCACATGGCTAATATATGATTTATAAAAACATGTAACATATTAATAAAAATTTGTAAATGTACAACCATCCAGATCTCTGAGTACCTTATTTCTTCTAATATATATATATATATATATATATATATATATATATATAATAAAGTAAAGTTGTGGAATACCGTACGAGTGGAAATATATATGAAAGAAAGTTTGAAAATGCACTTATTTTTAAAAAATATTTATTTACTTAACCGGTTTCACCTTTTTAGAAAAAGATTATCAAAAGTCTTTGAGAATAATAAAAAATGTTAAAAAACAGTCTGAGTATTAAAATGCATATATACATTCTTTGATGATAAAATATATTTAAAGTATAAAGCTTTGTATGAACTTTGTAGTGTTACATACTGATTGTCATATTAAGGTGAAATACTGTTTTTAACAATTTCACCTTAATATGACAATCAGTATGTAACACTACAAAGTTCATACAAAGCTTTATACTTTAAATATATTTTATCATCAAAGAATGTATATATGCATTTTAATACTCAGACTGTTTTTTAACATTTTTTATTATTCTCAAAGACTTTTGATAATCTTTTTCTAAAAAAGTGAAACCGGTTAAGTAAATAAATATTTTTTAAAAATAAGTGCATTTTCAAACTTTCTTTCATATATATATATATATATATATATATATATATATATATATATATATATATATATATAGTTTATGCAGCTATGTGAAACCAGTTGGCTGTTCTACCACACAGCCCTTGTTATTACTGTAGTTTAGCATGTGGCATACTGTATAATTTCAGCTCCTCTCAAGATGAAGAATCCCCTCCTGTAGTGGTGGGATCAAGGTTTGTAAAAGATTCTCAGTCTTCAGTTTATTGTAGTTGTAGAGGTATTAGTCTTTCTGATAGTGACTTAGATACAATGCTATTGAACAATGAAACTTCGTTTTCAGCTTCTGTTACTCTGTATGATATTAAAAGTGTTCATTACTAACAATAATCATTTTTTTTTGTTTGTTTTAACATTCACTTTTCCATGCCTGCATGGATCTGATGAAACTTGTTCTGGCATATTTTTCTACAACTAGGTGCTCTTCCTGTTACCAATGTTTATCAAAGCCCATATTAGTCCTTTTTCAGATTTACAGCCCTTCTATGCTTGTAGCTTGTGATGTGGCATAGATTACTGAGTCCACATCTCATTTATATGTCCTGGTTTTGGCATGATTTCTGCAACAGAATGCCCTTCCTTTCACCATCCGCTTTACAGAATATATTGAGTGCACCATACATCATTAACATCAACACACACAAGTACAAGAAACCTTGTCTCATGTGAGGAGGATGGAAGAGATCTATCTACCCTATGTCACTTCTTAATCGTTTATAGATTTTATTTATTCTGTGATGCAGAAACTTAAAAGTGCACAATTCAACTTTCTAGTAGAAGTATGTGTAGTCTGATCTATGTTTATTTATGTGAGATAAAAAGAGAATATAATCCCTGCTTATCATACACATAAATACATACACATATGCTGTATGTATCATATATATATATATATATATATATATATATATATATATACCATTTCGAGCGTGGCCGTTTATGTGCGGGTGACACGTAAAAGCACCCACTACACTCTCTGAGTGGTTGGCGTTAGGAAGGGCATCCAGCTGTAGAAACTCTGCCAAATTAGATTGGAACCTGGTGTTGCCATCCGGTTTCACCAGTCCTCAGTCAAATCGTCCAACCCATGAAAGCGGACGTTAAACGACGATATAATATACATATATATTGTATATATACATAATGTATATATTATATATATATGCATATATATGTATACATATGTATATATATATATATAAATGTATACATATGTATGTATATATGTGTGTGTATATATATATATATAAAAATGTATATATATATATATATATATATATATATATATATACACACACACACACATACATACATACATACATACATACACATATATATATAATTGCATAATAAGTTTTGTCCGATTTACAACATTTATTTAAAAGTACTAACATGACATTTAATACCATAAATTTAATCATCTGTATAATTTCCTCAATTTTCTATTACTTCTCTCCATCTGTTCTTAAGTTAGTGAATACTTGAGATGAAAAATTCTTTGGATTTTGAATTAAATGTTTATTTCATTCATTTTCTATATTTTCCCTGCTAGCTGTATTTCCCCTCTAAATTGCTTTGCAAAGTGGAAATCTTATAAAGCAAGATCTGAATAATATAGAGAATATAGTTTCCCCCCCCCCCATCTGAATGATTCCATAACACTTTTAGTGATTTGTGCACTTTGTGATCAAGTATTATCTTAATGAAAGATAACTTCCCTGTGGTTTATTAAGGCAGGATATTTTCTAACCATTACAACCTTTAGACAATAAACTTGTTGATATTAGAATTCAGAAGTGGGTTGTATGATGTGGCACCAAATGCTTACAATGAATAATTCCTTCCATATCGAATCAGACACACACTTGCAAACACGCACATAAACACACACACACTTGCAAACACGCACATAAACACACACACACACACACATACTTGTATGTGTTGTTTTAAAATTCCTAGTTAACTTGTATATAATTTAATAACACATGACAGTATGTAAATCTGCCAGCCTCTCCAAGGTGATTCATGACCATCACATACGAAGTATCTTTATTTCAAGGTGGATGAAGATGTTATATATTTCTTCTCTTCATCAATTTCCATTTTAGTTTTCTGGAAACACGTGCTTTGAATTATTTTTCACAATTATTTTTCTTATGCTTGTGTCTTTCCAAGAATTACTAACTGCTCTTCTGTTGCTGCTGTTGATACTACTACTACTACTACTACTACTGCTGCTGCTGCTGCTGCTGCTGCTGCTGCTGCTGCTACTACTACTAAATTTACTGACATTTTATACTTTTATAAATTTTTTGACAGTGGGCAGCCTTTTGAAATTGCCCATTACTACCTCTGTTATTACTGTTGAGGAATTCGGTATGGGAAGACAATAATACAAAAGTGCCGCTGTCACTTTGACGGCGTTCACTGATCTCTCACTCAATAATAATAATAATAATAATGATAAGAAGAAGAAGAATGACGGACTCTCCCGTCAGAGATGACATATGAGTGTTTAGCTTTTGTCAAATGACCTGCACAAATGATTTGTCTATTGTGATCAAGTGTTTGTGCCACACATTAGCTCACTCTCTCCATCAAACTGATGTTGTCTGAACAGGTGCACAGTGTACCACATGTCAGATGTCGAAGTGATCGCAGAGCAGTGTGTGATGAGGTGTTTTGCTCAAGAACACAATGCATTCTAGGAATCAAAATCATGGTTGCTAGATTGTGAGTGCAACACTCTAACCACTAAGCTATGTACCTTCATATAATAATAATAATAATAATAATAATAATAATAATAATAATAATGATAATGATAATAATAATCATCATCATCATCATCGTTTAACGTCTGCTTTCCACGCTGGTATGGGTTTGACGGTTTGACTGGGGACTGCTGAGCCAGATGGTTGCACCAGGCTCCAATCTGATCTGGCAGAGTTTCTACAGCTGGATGCCCTTCCTAATGCCAACCACTCCAAGAGTGTATTGAGTGCTTTTATGTGCCACCGGCATGAGGGCCAGTCAGGCGGTTCTGGCAACAGCTACACTCAAATAGTGTTTTTACATGTCACCTGCACAGGAGCCAGTCCGGCGGCACAATAATAATAATAATAATAATAAAGTTTTGAACGGTACAACAATGCACTATAATACAAAAAATGGACTATATACCTGTTGTAATTTAGTTATCTATAGTCTGATGATATTTCGAAATACAATTCCTTCTTCAGATATTCTTAGATAGAGTCGCTGCTATAATCAGTTTTTTATAGCAGCAACTCCATCTAAGAATATCTGAAGAAGGAATTGTATTCTGAAATATCATCGGACTATAGATAACTAAATTACAACAGGTATATAGTCCATATTTTGTATTATAGTGCATTGTTGTACCATTCAAAACTTTTTATTCTTTACAAACAATGCACAATGCTTCAAGCAAACTACAATACTCTCCAATAATAATAATAATAATAATAATAATAATAATAATAATAATGGTTTCAAATTTTTCCACAAGGGCAACCATTTTGGGGGAGGGTGTGTGTCAGTTACATCGACTTCAGTGTTCAACTGGTACTTATTTTATTGACCCCAGTAATGATAATGATTTCAAATTTTGGAACAAGGCCAGCAGTTTCAGGGAAAGAGGATGTCAATTACATTGGCCCCATTACTCAGCTGGTACTTATTTTATCAACCTCAACAAGATGAAAGACAAAGCTGACTTCAAAAGAATTTGAACTCAGAACATGAAGATAAATGAAATACCACGAACTATTTTGCCTGGTGTGCTAATGATTCTGCTAGTTTACCACCTTAATAATAATAATAATAATAATAATAATAATAATAATAACAATAATAATAATAATAATAATAATAATAATAATAATAATAATAATAATAATAATAATAATAATAATAATGATAATAATAATAATAATGGTTTCAAATTTTTCCACAATTTTTCCTTTGTAAGGCTCAGTGTCTTGAGATTGGCTTTCAGGACTTTGTCCCATGTCTTCCTGGGTTTCCCTTTTCCACAAGTTCCATTCACTTCAAGCAATTGGCACTTCTGCATACAACTGTCCATATTCATATGCATCACATGACCAAACCAACACAGTCTTCTCCCTTGCATACTGCATCTAATTTCTGTGATGCCTAACTTTTCTCTCAATACACCAGCACTGTGTCACACATATACACTGACATTGCACATCCATCAGAGTTTCCTTCTTTCAACACTTTTTACCTTCCTCGGTGCTTCTTGAGATTTTTCACTGCTCTCCACCATCTACATGCTTTCCATCATCTTGCAACAATGTGCAGGGTCAGGTACTACAATGAGGCAATCCTTGACTTCCTTGTCAGTGGCTTTTGGCAATGAGAACAAAATGAATCTTTCACCTGTCTTCAGAGCTATGACTGGTGTTGTAGTTTCTGAAGTCAGCAGTTGTTTCTTCTTCTGGTCTTCCAGCTCCTCTGGTCAGTGAGCCTTCAACCACTTCTTATTGCCACTTGTATAGTGACTGGATTTTCTGCTCTGTATCCTTTCACCATTTACTGTGGTGTACTGCTCTGGAATATTCCTGTAGTCTTTGAAGGCCATTAGGACTTGGATGGCTATGCAGACCCCATCCCCACTCCACTTCTGACCATGTGTAATTTCTAGTTACTTTGAGGCTCATCACTTGCCTGTACTAAGTTCCAAAGGTGATGGGCCAAGTATTAATCTCACTACCAGTTTCAGTATTCTATGTATTATGGCACCACAGTCTGTGGAGGGATTTATGATACACCCGTTCTCCTTGTTACCTAGATCTGTTCTCAGTCTTAAGAACCAGGTATGTACTACCATCTGCTGTACACAGGCATCTTTACATACTTTGACCAAAGCTTCTTCTAGCCATTCTTTGGTGTTCATATGGTAGTCCATTCCAATT
The DNA here is from genome assembly GCF_046866305.1 of Octopus bimaculoides. Taxonomy (NCBI): domain Eukaryota; kingdom Metazoa; phylum Mollusca; class Cephalopoda; order Octopoda; family Octopodidae; genus Octopus; species Octopus bimaculoides. The sequence goes on along the minus strand of NC_142932.1, from coordinate 109,328,615 downwards.
TTAGTTAAGTATAGGTGTATTACTTTTATCCTTGTTCATTCTTTTATCCTTGTGTATTTCTTGAGCAAGAAAGCACTGGCCCATGTAGCACTTCTCTCCTATGAATTTTTTGTTCATTCTGAAACAGTAGCTTTTGTCCATCACTTTTTTGTAGCTCACCACACGAGTGAAAATGTTATTGAAATGTGCTTTTAAATGTTCTATAAACACCCAGTCCAGTGCATGTATCAATAATCCTTGTGTGTCTAATTAAGAGTTTGGAAGTATACTCGTTTTCATTAGTGCTACCAGCTTTGTAAGAATTTCCTCCTCTGACAGCCACCTAAGTGGATGTCACTTCAAAGCTATTGAAAACGGGAAGGAGAAATCTATTTCATATGTCATGAAAAGAAATTATTATTTCAAATAATTCTAGGTAAATCATTTTGGAAGACAATAAATATTCTATCACTTCTTTGTTTATATGTATATATATATGCATGTATATATATTCATATATATATATATATATATATATATATATATATAATTTTAGAGATATGGAGAGAAATGTGCAGTATGTAGTAAACACCTATTCAGCCTTTTTGCCCTGTATATATTTTAGAGAAATGGTTTTCATGGAGCTTATAGCTTTTATTATCAGTGTACTTTAGTCTGATAAAGAAATTAACATATTCTTTGCATTAGGTAAGTTTTATGCTGTTTTCTTTTTATCTGATACTCAGGAAATAAAGGACCATAACTGACCATGGTCCTTCTATTCCAGAAGGTTTATAGTGTGGTGATAATATGAGATTGTGTGCACAAAAATTTTGCTCAATATGTTGAAACTTAGAAATTAGCGAGACTGCATGAATAGATAGTGGTTTTCAGAGAAATGTGCTTTGGTGATGGTTTTATTGCATATTTTTGAGACATTGATTTTACTAAGAAAACAACAGAGAGAAAATATTGGTATAGCATGAAGTTTTGCATCTAAATTACAGTTTTATCAAAGATGAAAGGATAAAATCATGATTTGTCTGAAATTAGTAATTGATTATATTATTTTTAAGTAATAACAGTTAGTATGTTTTTTAATATTGTATTTGAAGAAATATTTGAACAGGTTTTAAATGGTATGTCTTTAAATATATTCTTACTAGAATCGTTGCTTTAAACTTTGCATTTAAAGAAATGAAAGAGAACCTATGAAAACTATTGTTGCTATTAAACTATTTTATAACAACCAAGACATCCTTAAATTTAGCTGTTATAAATAGCATTAAACTGAGATATACATACATATTTACATTTTAAAACAAATCAGAAGGTGCAGATATAAAAATGAATTCATATGAGAGTGAATAAAATTTGAGTGCTCAGTCAGATTTATAATCATATTTTCTTGTTTAGTCATAAGCCAACCCTGATCAAAATCGTTTCAACCATGATCATCTCACCTTATTTTTCAGGCTAGTGTAGCCAGACTACATTATTTCACATGTCATTTTTTTACACCTAAGATATTAAGATATGGTTAAGGGAAATTTAGTTGCTATTTCTAGAAGAGTCTTCCACATTAACTTGGTTTTACTTTGTTATCTCATTGTTAACAAGACTTCTGAATATTTTTATTCTCATATGTACCTTTCATATCTGCACAATTTGTTTTTTGTTATCACTGTAAAATTGCATTGTAGAGAAACTGTTTGGAATGTCATTTTATCTAGATGTGTTATGTATGGAGTAGAGAACAAATATATTCTTTCATAACTAATATTGACTGGGAATTAGAAATTCATTCACCATGTATAGGACAACCATATTAGTTTACATGCCCATACACACACACACAAGCACACACTCATTTAATATCTTCTTTTCCATGCTTGATTTTCTATGGCCAGATGTCCTTTCTGTCATCAACCCTTACCTGTTTCCAAGTAAGGTAATATTTCCTTGTAGCTGGGCATGTTTTTTTACAGAAGTTTGGAAATCAACAACTTCACTTGTATGACAATGATGCTCATTTACAAACATTATGTGATATCTAAACAAAAGTACACAAACACTCATCTAAACATACACACATATATGACAGGCTTCTGTCAGTTTCTGTTCACCAAACCCACTCACAAGGCTTTAGTTGACCTGGGTTTATATGCCAAAAGAGCCACACAGTGGACTGAACACAAAATCACATGGTTGGGAAACAAACTTCTTAACCACAGAATTACATCAATGCCTGTATATGAGAATAAGAATTATTAATCTACTTTGTTAAATTCTTTATTGACAAAATTGATAAAGTTTAAGATCACAATATCTAAAAAGGAAACAAAATCATATAATTAATCAGTCATTGTTAGGTTTTCAATTAATTAAATTTGAATAAGCAAATTTAAAATTGAAGTGTATTTCTAAAAACTAAAAGATTCATAGAAAGCAAAAATTTTAAAAACAATTGCATTAAAAATATTTGAAAAATATTTACAAAAGTATTTTTCAAAATTGAAAAAAAAAAAAAAAAAAGAATAGGACCATTGTAAAGTATTCTTTCAGGATACTGGGAGTATTGTTTGAAAACCAGTATATCTGGAAACCATAACCATGGGTGATTTACTATTTAACTATTTAACTATGACTTGAAATATTAAATGAATCTTCCCACCTTCATCATCCCACTCACTAGCAGCATCAACATTTCAGTTATCATTATTAAACTCAATTGTCATTTGCTAACTTTAGAAGAAAATGAACTGATATCTTTGAAGAGAAAATATTAGTGAATATTTGAAGATCTCTGATATTTAGACTTACTACATGTCTGGTTATCTGGTTATAGTGATTTACTAGTTGATAAATGGTCTATTGCAAGTTTTCATGTTTTCACTGTATTCTTACAGTCCATCTCCTGAAGTAAAAGATATTCAACCTCCGGATAGTCCTAGCAGGTTAGTAAGGTTGTGTGTATACTCAAATAAAAAGGTTTTGTTCCATATATATATATCAGTATGCATGTGTGTATGTGTGAATGTGTGTGTGTAATGCACTTTTTATAAACTAAAAGCTTTTTCTTCCATTTAACCACAATCAATTTAATATCTAAGAACAAACTCTAATACTAAAATTATGTCTTACTAAAAATATTTTTTCCTCTACTAAAAATAATTTTTTACTAAAACCTTTAATTTTATTAAAAACTTTCCTTATTAATCTCATTTATTAGAAAAAAATACATTACTTTATGAAATAAAAAAAGAGTTAATTTCATTATATTACAAAGACAGTCTTGATCAGATTTAAAATTCAGTCTGTTCTAAGCCTGAAATATACACTAAAAATTATATTTATTCAATAATAGTCATAAGTGTTGATTTATACTTTTACTATAATCAAATTTTCAAACATTACAAATCTACACAATTTGATTCTAATAATTGAATGTGCATACATATATGCATACAGACCCACCCACAAAATACAAATTCTCTCTCTCTCTCCACACACACACATACACACACAGACAAATATTTGAAATAATTACTTTTACAAGACTTGTGCAGTATCCCTCACTTTAGAATCTGTCTAAGATTATTTGATTATATTAATGTGGATAAGGCAATTGTTATTGACTGAAGAGACACAATCATGTTAAAACACTGGCATCTCAAAGTCTTCCTACATCACTGAAATGTGTCTGTTTTGTCAGTACACATTGTCTGAAAGGAAATATTGTTTTCCAAAGGTGAGCTACAACATTGATTAGAATATTCTTATTCATAGCCACTGGAATATGTTATGAATCAATATCTACATTTTTTTTATTTCTTCTCTTCTAAATGCTTATGACAACTGGCAGACATCAGCATATACCAGCAAATAATTTATTTTACTGACTTCTATAAACAAGTATGGCCATTCGTGTTTAGATTTAGAGACCTGAGGATAGCTTTAACTGTAGAGATACAATCATGCTAAAGTACCAGTCATCCTACATTACTAGATTATGTCTGTTGCTAACATACATCATCTAAAATGAGAAATTGTTTTCTTATAAGGTGAAGTACAATAATGATTAGTATATTCATAGTCATATTTGCTGGGACATGTTAAGATTGAATATGCATGTTATTGTTTTGATTCTTACTCAAGGCTGGTGAACCTGAGGCCCACAGGGCACATGCAGCCTGCTTGATACTTTCTTGAAATGAGTTTATTTAAACAAACATTTAAAAAATTTTATCAAAAATTAAAAATTGTAATGAAAAGTAAAAAAGGAAGATACTACTGTTTTTGCAACGATATTTTATATTGAATTAATAATCATTCATTCATTATTGTAATAGTAGCATGAGAAAGCAAAATGCTTTCAATTCTGTCAGCATACAAGCAGCCCTCAAATGTCTTTCTGTGTATGATTAAAGGGGCCTGTAACGTAATTCGAGTTGGCCAGGCCTGTTCTTACTGTTTGTGGGTTCATTATAATTTAAGATTAAAAAACAATTTATTTTAAAGTTCATGAGAAGACATAAAAAAAAATTATGTTTAATATTAACCAAAGATTTTTTTAAATGCCAAGAAGATACAATTTTTCATTTTGAGGTAAAAAATATTATATACTATAAAATATTTTGAGCTTTGAACAAACTACTTCGCAATAAGCATTCTTTTCTTTCTCCCTTCTATGCTTTTTATCAGTTTGTGTTTCTCTCTTTCCAAATGAAATCAGGTATGATCAGATCTAGAGAGAGAGAGAGAGAGAGAGAGAAAAGGAGGGATAAAGAGAGAGAGAGAGAGAGAGAGAGAGAGAGAGAGAGAGAGAGAGAGAGAGAAGGAGGGATAGAGAGAGAGGGAGGGAGTCGTCTGGATATATAGTGTATTTATATATAAAGGAATATATAAATGTGGAACAGAAATGCTTCCAAATTTGAAACTCAGAATGACTGATAGAAGTTTCACCAGTAAGTCTGTGTGTGTGTGTGATTTTTTTTTTTTATCTCATATGTGAATCTATATAATTGCATATAAGCACGTTTTAATCATTGTTACTAGTTTATGTGGACATTTATATGTGTGTCTTTAAATGTACTAACAGTTTCAGACGGAGGTGACAATCTTAGTTCCATATCAAAATGTTTTCTCCATTTTTTTTAACTACTTGCTTTGATTGATTGATTAATTGATTGATTGATTCAATTTTTAAATATAATTTATTGGTATGAAATGAACTGATAGTTTAGTAGTGTTCTTAATTAATATTCAAATTAAAGGTGTCAACCCAGTTCTTGATTTGTGCTCTAGTTCTAGCTGTCCTCCCATATAATATATATTGAAATTGCTTCCATGTTAATTTCTTCTTAGAGTTTTACTGTACTATTTGTTTTTTTCTTTTTAAATCGAAAAATTTCAATTAATTAAATAATTTTGATCAATGTCACACGGATTTCTGCTTGGAAAACTAGATTATGATTTTTAAGTGAATTTGAAGTGAGGAGATATTGGAACAAACACTTTCCAGTAATAAGTTCTGAGCCCAAAGTTACAAAGTTCAAATCCTAGCTATTGCAGGGATGAATAAACTGGTTTTAAAAAGCTATTGGACAATTTCTATATTAAATGTTGTTATAGTTATCAAAGAAAACTGCTCTGAAGGAAAATTCATTATTAAAATAACAGAAACTTGTCAAATGAATCACAATTCACTGTTATAGAGAATGGCAGTATTTAAAGCAATATGATAGAAGTTGAGGAACATATTACTTTTAGTTTATGAAAACTCTTGTATATTTTACAGAAGATATTCTTTTAAGTATCTTTTTAGTTGACAACAAGAAAGAAAAAATTTTTGTAGATTTTAAAATAGTTTTGGTGCCAGCATAGAGTTGAACCATAATAGATTCAATTGACAAGGAAAAAAAATATTTACAAGGAGTTAATAGAACATAACTCTTTGACAGAACAACATCAAACTTATTGATTTAACTGACTGTAATTTATTATGAAAATTATTTTTGGAAGCTTGAATTAGCTTATCAATAACATTTCTGATATATTATTTAACAATATTCCTACCTTCATGTGTCACATGAGATCTGATTAGTTTTTGTTTTTTTTCCTTCATAGATTCTTTAAAATTCATTTCATGTTTTCCTCATAATTTTACTTTCCTTGTTTGCTTATTCTTTGTAAAGATCAACTAATTATAGTAAAAGAATTTCAGTTTATAAATTGGACTTATTCTGATTCATATATTATTCACCATTTGGATATGTTTTTAAAATTGCATGTTTGCATGTATATGAATACAATAATGCAGAAATTACACTGGAAATGACTACGGAAACATATTTTAAACAAGAACAATATTTTCCATTAGCAATCCATTAATTATATCATATCTTTGAATTTTGAAGAAAATGAACTCAAACTAATTGAATCTGTATATATTTATAACGAAATATTGAATGAGCTTAAAGATCATTACCTAATTATTTAAACTAAGCATAACTCTCATACCTGGCTGAGGCACTTGAGTGCTGGCTTACTGGCTGAAGGGTTGGTAGTTCTTATCCTAGCACTGATGCTGTACTCTAACCATAACTAAATCATTTAACTACAAATGTTTCAGTTCATTTGATATTAGTTCAATAGATATCATTAAGAGTAATTAAGGAGTATTTTGTGACTTTGGAAGGCAATGCTCAAATTTTCCATGAAAATTGCTTTATTAATTTCAATGTGCCCAAAACTACCACTGTTTCTAATGTATAAAGCTTTTCATTTATATTTAAATCAAACCAACTGTTTATATTTAAATTAAAGCCTTCCATATGAATTTTATATTAAATATACTTTAGAATGACAAATTTAGTTATTTTACAAAACCACTTGAAATTCTTAATAATTTTCAAAATTTACTGAAACATATATGCAATATATTTATTGGAAATACAATCACAAAAGGCTACTGCGTCTTCTCTTTAATCATTACAAGAAGATAAAATTTTCAATGGTGCAGCAATGTACTAACAGGCTGCATTAGTAATATATATCTGCTTCCCAATATATGCATCATGTCATATATAAAGGCATATAAATTGCTAAATATTACTAAAATTTCAAAAACATTAGGAAACTAATCAAATTTCTAAATATTTATATGCATTTTCAATTTGTTCTTCATTAGTTATAGAGACCACTTTTGGCCCTTTAGTTTTGAAAGTGGTATGATGATCTCACTAGTACTAGTGCCACAAAACAAAGGCATCCAGTTCAATCTGCAAAGTGGCTGTCATTAGGAAGTCATTTCAGTAAAGCATGTTTTCACTAAGCTTCGCTAATACTAATGAAAAAATTTAATTAGTAAATAACATTTAATTAAAGCTCTAGTGTTTACTTATCTGTTGTTTCTCATAATGTTGACTGGTATTCCATAATACTTCACAGTTTAAAATGTATTCAATTAGTAAATAATGTGTTACAATATCTAACAGTTTGAATTTAACCTTTTCTTAGTTAGAAGTAGATAACAATATAACAATGCTGTGTTTTTTTAAATGCTATGTATTCTTTGAAAATGCTATCTAAAGTCACAATTGCATTTGGAGGTGGGGTTGTGAATAATAAATTTGTCTCATATTGAAATACATAAACTCTTTTGTTATTGTCATTACAAATATTAACAATTTTTTTTACCTCATAAATCAAATCAATAACTAGTCTCAGGTAATCTTTATGAAACTGAAATAGAAATCTGATTTTATTATGTCAGTTAAATTTAGAAAAGATTCTTAAGCAATATTGTGCTTCATTTATCTGTTTGACAAGGCATTTTTTATAATTCCAGTGTCTCTTCAAGGACAACCATTGAGAGTCCTCAGCGGTGTGTATCACTTTCAAAGTCTTCTCTAATTTCAAACATCTACTAATATCTAACCTGACATTGAAGTAGTGATTATAACCTCTTAGATGTTTTTCATAGAACCTCTGCTCATCGAGATTTGTCTTTAGAAATTATGGATCCTTATATCTTAAGCTGATCAAATGTACTGCAGTAATACATTACCATTACACCATGCAGGTTTCCAAATGTCTTCTAGTATTATCAATAATGGATTTTTCTAAAGCTTCTAGTAAGAAAATAATGGAGCATTTGAAAACAAGTAAAATTATATATAAGAAAAAGAAAAGTATAGAAAATGAAACTGTTAAAACAAGATGTCCTACTTTTCTTTTTCAAACTTTCAAAAAGAAAACAAAAACTTTAAGATCTTCTCATTTGTGTAGGAGGGAATATGTCTGTGTGTTAACTTCACATAATAGCTAGAATTTTACTATTGAATATCTTCATAAATGATTTTTATGAATTATTAGCATAACATTTATATGTAAAGTCATAGACTAGACACATATCTAGTAATAAAAATATAGATCAATAGATTTATAAATCAACTACTCGACTATTTAAAAATCTAAGTTATATGTTCTGCTATGAGAAGGTTATACCAGTTAGTAATGTAAATAATAGCTAAATAGGATCTGCAACAGCTAGCTGAACATAATAGTCTTGTGAGACAGTCACCAAATAGTGTAGTAAACCAAGTAATAAAATCATTATTGAAATTATCCCCATTGCTCCCCCCCCCTATTATCCTATTTCCCCTCCTCTCTGTCTGTCCATATTTATCAAAGTCTAGGAGTACTTGGAATGGTTTTGTTTTTATGTTGTTTCAGATGGTCTATGACACAAATATTTTCAACTCAATATCTCTGTATATAACAGTTTGTATTTTATTGGTATTAGACAAATGAAAATGAAAGTAACTTTGACAACACTTCAACATAGTATAATTATAACATGACCTTTCGAACAGCTAATTAATTATATTCTTGACAAGTACTCTATATCTTTCCTTTAAGTCTTATATACTAAGTTTCCTTGTATATTACTTTTCTATTAACTTTCTGTGGGTGATTACTCTCTGATGTATCTTAAAATACTTGTTTGTTGAAGATGTTCTCCTTGGTATTATGGTTAGGAATTTGTAATTTCTTAAGTAATTTATTTGACAGATTTAGCCATAGTACTAATAGGTCATTAAACTTTCTAATTGGCTCTTCATTTTCTCCCTTACTATAAAGTTTATCAAAATGTTACAGTACAAATCTCTTTTATTGCAATAAAATGAAGCCAAGTGATAAAGTAAAGAAATAGAATTTGTAAAAGTCAAATAAATGTTCATTTCAGTATGTTTAGATCAATGTAAAATGTTTCTATAAATGTTTTTCAGATTGAACTGAAATTTATATAATCTAGTTAATTCTTATAAACTCAACAATTTCAAGTGACTTTGCTTCAATAATTACTTAATGACATATATTATTAGCATTTATTAGCTGTACAAATAAAAATTCAGATTTAATATTCTGCAAAAGCTGTCAAAATTTTTCTTATAAATTTTCATATAGAAATAAAAATACCTTATAACCTCAAGGTAAATGAAATAAACTTTTTCAAAATCACTTAGTTTTACTTATTATTCCATTTATTTTCCTCTCAATAACTAAATATATTTTCTTCTATAAAGCTTTTAAAATACATATTAATTCCGATGTTTATAAATATATTCCAGTGCAAAACATTTTGCATGGAAATCTGATAGAGCAATTAAAATAAAAATTAAGAATTCTCTTTAGAACATTAACTGTTCTGATGAACTATTAACATAATGGTTTTTCCATTGAATCAAAGAAACACATAAAAAATATACAATAGTGTATAAATTTTAAATTATTCTAAGTATTCTCTTCTTTAAGTATTTTATGATTTCACTTTAATTCAAAAATTAGGTTAATTACAATTAATCTTTCATAAAATTCTTTATCGATTAAATATAGTAAGCATTTTTAAGGAATTTATCCTCAACCAGGTTTATAACTCATATAGTCACTGTTTTGCAGAACTTATTCCAGCAAGCAATCGCTGGAAAGACGTACAAGTATCAGCTCTTCTTTTAAAATATTCAGGTTTGTGATTATCAGTTATTTGTCTACTACATCATGGTATATTAAACCAGCTAATCAACTGACAACATGTGCACCAAAATAATATACTAATTTCAAATATGTTGGCATAATTTCTAACAGGCAATAAACAAAGATTAACAGAAAAAAATACAAAATATTTAAAATTTAATGTTATATCGATCAAGGAAAGCTGACAAACTAACAAAAGCTTCAACCAATATAATTAACTTTGCGTAAAAATACATTTGTTCAATTAAAATTTGTTACTTTTTAATTCTAAATTACTAATGACTAGTAGCTCAATTAATAAAATTCTCTTACACAACAAATACTGAAATCCATGATATTTAGTGAACATTATTGTAAATGTCACCAGACAGAAATAAAAGAACTGATCATACTGTTTTTAGAAGTTTAACTGACATCACATGTGTTGGTTCTCAGAAACTTTAATTCATATAAATTATTGCAATATAATAAAAATGGTGTATGAATTTCTTATGAGCTATCTTTGATTAACATTTTCTTCATCTAATTTTATTCGGCTTATCACTTTTTCTCAAAGTTTACTTCTTTATCCACACTGATTTTAGTATGTTCACTCAGAACCAACAAAATTTAATGATTTTCTACCTATTATTGACATTGAAGACAAATTTCAAAAATATTGTATATGATTATTAGAAGTGAACAAGCCATTTATAATCATAAACATTATATATATATATATATATATATATATATATATATATATATATATATATATATATATATATATATATATATACATATATATATATAATGGATTTACAAAGGCAACAACCAATCTTAAAAACAATTGGATCTTACTCACAAGGTATTGGAATCTTATACGTATACCATTCTGTCTAAACAATGGATTTAGAAATGCAATATCCCTACATTCACTCTCTATTTCCTATCTTAACTAAACTAACTATTGCTTAATCATCCTCTCACACCATCTCCGATGAAGGGATATAATAAATATCCTGGAAACAGCTGTAAGACATTCTATTTATAAATGCTCTATATTATACACAGCCTAGGTCTTTTATCTCATTACGAAAAGTAAATCCTTATATATATATATATATATATATATATATATATATATATATATATATATATATATATATATATATATTTATTTATATTGTAAGAATGCAGAGGAATGCAGATTTTCTTGAGTGTCCAGGAGGATTCTAAGAGGTAGTAGAGAGTTTTGTTACCTATGTGAATTAATTAGCAGTGGAGTAGTTTACTCTGAAAGCATGGTTGCTAGAGTAAACATAGGTTTAGAGAAAGTTCAGAGTACTCTATTACCTTTTTGGTAATAAAAAGCCTCTCACTGTGACATAAGAACAGGCAGTGTGGGTGAACAGAGGTTATAAGAGTGTTCAGGAAATTGAGTGAAGGGTGGTTAGAGATGCCAAAGTGTTGAGGTAAATATAATAAGTGAAAAACAAAGGTTGAACAGTAGTAGATGATAAATATGTGTTAGAGGGAAAGTAGGTAATGACTGACTGAACAGAAAAGGATAGTATAGATTCTTAACAGAGAAGAAGCCGTGGATATTATCTTTATGGTCTTAAGAATATCTTCATAATTTGATTATAAAGAAAACATTTGTAAATTTTTCCAATTATAGATCTTTATTTTTAATTTATAAACTTATTGCAATATTTAGGATTTATTTACTAAATAAGTTCACATGATGCATATTCAAATTCAATAATAAACATTGCTTTATGTATTTGAATGAGATGAATTAGTTCTGTTCAAGTTATCAGCTATGATGTATATATGTTAAATGTGAAGCTAGTTGAAACTTGTCTATTCAAAGTGGAAGAGTAATTACAATAAATAATTGCCCCTTATCAGAATTGTTGAATTTCTGTCCAAATAAAAGTGGATGAAAATCATTTGTGAATTTAATAGTTAAAATCATATTGGCATCACAAATTTAAAACATTATTTTATTCAGTTTAAAAAATGATAAACTCCTATGGTGTATAATATATCAACTCCATAAATAGAGTATTTCTATCTTTGTTAATATATGTGTATAACAAATATTTGTAATTTTTAATAAATTCATTGAAGCATGAAATAATCTTGAATTCAGAAACTTATTCTGTTTCATTACTTCAAACATTTGCATGAAAATCACATTTCAACATTAAGAGTTCATTATACAAACACTAAAAAGGTGTGATATTTTCATAATTTTATGACAGCATAAAAATTTATGCAGTTTGGTTTGCTAACCATTTATTCATAGATGACTAATAATTCAAGTTAACACATGAAAATAATTGAATCTTAACTTTCACTTGGTTTAACACCACCACATGGTATTTTGGGTGACTTTAGCAGAGCCTACTCTGTTGCAAGTCTCTGGTTTACAACACCTTCCTCCCCACTCCCACCAGTCTTCAAGGCCCAAGACTGTAAAAGATTATGAGCTCTGTTTTCCCTCCTGACTAAAATATTTATAAAAAATAAAAATGAATACTTGTTTCAGTAATTGAAATGTTAAAAAGTATCCTACCACAGCTGTATGTCCTACTGACATATGGAGATACGCAATACCTTAAGAGTAGTGAATTACAGATGGAAAAGTACATATTTGGAGTAAAAAACTAAAAAGGCTTAAGTGGAGATTTAACCAAATATAAATACAATATGATCATTTACTGAAAATTTATCTTTTCAGTTCACATTATTCCAGGGTCAATTTGAGTTTAGACAAGTGAGAGGAAACATAAAACTGAAATGTTTAAAAAAAGTAAACAGATATTTAGAAATTAATTTAATATCTGAGTTTCAGTATTTTGAGACATTACCCAATGAATATGCACAAATTTGTTGATCTAACATATCACCAGATGAAAATGAAAATGATGTTAATGTGAAATGGAAAACAAATCAATAAATCTTAAATTAATCTCTAATAACATCTTTAATAATAAAAAAGAAAAGAAAAACAGAACTTATTTCAATATTTTGTCAGATGTTTAGAATATTTAGATTATTTATGGTATTTGTTGGTCTTGGATCAAAGTCTTGGATTGTTAAGTATTAGGAATGTTTTTATTGTCATATGTAAGTTTTTATTTTTTTATTTGTTGATTCAGAATGGCAAATGTGAAACAGTTGATTAAGATGGCTGCAATTTAGTTATTTTTTTAATTCTTGGAGTGAATAGTTTGGTTAATTTTAGTAAAGAATACAGGTATTACATGAAATTAAGGATAATGCCTTAATCAGAGACAGTCTTTTGAGCTTTATTTGAAGTTTTCTGTGTGATAAAAGGAAGAAGCTTGAAAGAAAGTGCATCTTTTGTAAGATAGATTTAATCATTTCAAATTTTGGCACCAGGCCAGTAGTTTCAGAAGGAAGGGGTTAGTTGATTATATTGGTTCAAGTACCTATTTCATCAATCTCCTAATGAGGAAAGGCAATGTTGACCCCAGATGAATTTGAACTCAATAAAAAGCTTGAATAAAATGGTGTTAAGCATTTTGTTCAATCTGCTAACATATGGTGATTGTAGGAAAAGAGAATAGAAGACTTGTAATTAATATCTATGAACTGTGAAAAAAAATAATTGAGAAAATTGCTATGCTGTTTAGATATATATTAATTTGATTACAATTCTGAAGAGTAATTAAAGGAAGGAAAGGTGTGTTGGTTGACAAATTATTTAAGATGTAAGATGCAAATGAATTTTAGTACAGAGCTTCACAATTATAGATGCAATAGTTTTGGAAAATTTCCATGGAATCCACTTTTTACCATTATTGCAATTCATGATAAATAAGAATAAAAGGTGTAACATATCAAATATTATTATTGTGGTTGCTTAGCAATTCATGGTAGTTAATTTAGAAAGCTATACACGGGTGAACGAGCGTGACCAGTTTACTTCATCTGTTATGTATGAAAATCTGAATTGTATGCTAATATTCTTACAGAAGCTTCTCACGAGAAGTATCAACTGATGCTGAAAGTGAGACTTCATCACACCGCAAAGTGAGGTGAGTGACATTTGTCACATCATTTTCATTTCTTTGTTGGTTTGTGTGTGAAACCTTTGACCACCCAATTAACCATAATTAACATACCCCACTTCAGTTGTACATGTTTCAGTCAATCTCATGTACAAGATCTAAGAGCCTTTATATTTGACTAACCTAATTTTTATTTGTCCTTACTGTTTATGTTTGCATCCTTTGCTTTCATTTAAATTATTATGAAAGTTTCTTTCATCAGTTTTTAAATGCATTTTATATTTAACCTCATCCAACTGTCATCTGTTCTGAATCTGAATGCAACTTGTATTTAGATTTGATTATAATATGAGAATAAAGCTGTTAAGTAATATCTAAAATCTGTGAGATAATATAACTGACTTATTTCATAATTGAAATCCATAAAGAGGGACATATTTAGTTTTGTTGTTGACAGTGATGAGATTTAAACATCAATAACTTATTTTCAGAAGTCATCATTCTTCTCTTGTGTTGAATGTTTTAATATAAGGACAATATAATTTAAATAATTAAATCATATAGTAATTAGTCTCACCAGCTATACTTCTAGATTACTAAACATGGATGATCCTTCCATGAGCCATCTAATCTCATGTCTGCACTTATTTATAAGGCTAGTATCACAGTTCTAATCTTATGTCTAATCTTATGAGTAGATAGATATTTATATCACTTTTCCTTATATTACTCATTCTGATACTATATGTCAAAAACATTGTAAGCATTGTAATGCAGTTTAAGATGGCTCAAATGTTAAATGAAGACTTCATTATTACTGACATTGTTATTTAGGTGCAATTTCTGAAATAACATTTGTTAATCTCTTGTAGGGTTTTCCTTTGACTTCATTTAAGATGGTATTATTATCTGCTCAAGTATGATAAAAATATGTTGTTTAGTTGAGAGACGTCAACGATCTGTCAACCAAACATTTCAAACTACCTTGTTAGAAGCATGCTCAAATGGATAACATCAAATAAACACTTACAAACACAAATACGCATGCACTACTAGAAATGTACATAAGTAAATTTGCTCAACTCTGTAGCTGTCTCCATGCATCTGCTTAATTTCATTATGATAAGCATGTGTGAGTACATATGTGTGTGAGCACACATGTGTGCGATATTTCTATTGCAAATTGTATTTTGTTTTCATACCATTAACTTATTCAGGAGCTTTTACCTTGTCAGATATTATCTATCTATTTACTTTCTCATTTATTGCATTCAGCCATTAGACACTGGTCAAGCTGGAGTCACACCTTCAAGAGTTTAATCAATCATGTTGAATCCTATTAATCAAATTTGACATTAAGAGACACAACATTAAGTTATATTGGTAAACATGAACAAGGTCATAGAAAAACACACATATACACACATACATACATACATACATACATACATACATACATACATACATACATGTATATATATGTATGTATGTATGTATATATATATATTTATATATATATATATATATATACATATGTATATAAAATGGAGGTGGAAATAGCACAGAAGTAAGTCTAAGGCATTTCAATTCAAGAGGGAATTTAATAAAAATGATTTTTAAAATTATATAAAGAAAATATTACCAGTTTCAATGTATCTCATCTTATCAAATATCAGTAAAAATTTATAAAAATTTGAAGTAAAAAAAATTTATCTTCTTTTTGGGGGGTCAAGGACATGTATATATATATATATATATACTCATATACATATATGGATTACATATATATATATACACATACACACACACACTCACACACATATTTCATTTCCAAACAACTTGCAGATACAAGTGCTAGTGCTACCAATTGAAAGCTCAGCAGGCTTGTTGGGTCATTAGGAGAGAGTGCACACCATTTCAAACCCTTCCTCTCGACAGAATTACTGTGTACTGTCAGCTGCACATAACTCACTGAGATGGGGGCCCACTTGCTAGATGAACTGATTATTAGACTTCACTCAATATTCTTCTAGCCATTGTTCATTGTATATATATCTGTTTCAACACACAATTTCACATCAGGAGTCTTGTAACACAGATTCATAAACACACACACACACACACACACACACACATATTATCATCTCTAATACTCTAATATGCATGTTCTACACTGGGATGGGTTGGATGGTTTGATAGAATCTAATGGGTTCAAGTACTACATTATGCTTCAGTGAGCCAGAGACTTGTAAATGTTAAGAGTATAGTACCCCTACTGACAAGTCTCTTAATATAAAAGAAATTATTTTTACTGTTGAGGAACTCCAAAAACGTCACCAGCTTTATTTTGAACATATTTTGCAAGGATTTAAATTTGAGCCCTAATAAAGAGATCCCTGAATTCATAAGGCAATCAAAACCTTGTCGGTGGACTTGGTGAATGGAAACTGAAAGAAAACTATTCCATATATATGTGGATATATATATATATATATATATATATATATATATATATATATATATGTTTAAGTCACAATATATGGATTCAAGATTTTTCTTTCACCTAAGGATGTAGCTTAATTTCCACATTGTTTTAAAAGATCTTTTACATTTTGCATTAATCCAGACGTGTAAGTAATTTATTTATTATTAAATATAATACTATAAATCATCTTTACTTGCTTTAAGTTATGAAACAATTTTTTGTGATATTTGTATTTTTTTATTGTGAAATAAATCTTCATCATACTATTTCTCTGCCATTTATAACTTCATGTATATATACATATATATAAATAAATATATATATATATATATATATATATATATATATATATATATACATGCATACATATATATATATATATATATATATATATATATATATATATATATATATATATGTGCATATATATATATATATATATATATATATATATATATATATATATATATATATATATATATATTTATGCATGTATCTGTGTGCTTGTTTAAATTTTGCTACTATGAAAGTTGTGATATACAGGCAGTGTGGTTGTTATGAGTTCTTTTATAAAGAAATCATCAGCCTGCTTCATACTTTCAGAGCCATTTGGAATAAGAGATCTCTTACTTGAAAAACAGGTGAAGGTTAGTAACTAGAGTGGCTTCTGACAATAACACAATGTCAAGATTGCATATTTATCTGACCCATGCAAGTGTGGTAAAACTAGCATAAAAACGAAATGAATGAATTAGCTTTCAATTGTTATTTGAGCTCTGATTGAGCAAACATTGATTGAGCATAAGAGATTCCAGGCACAACCATCCTTATTTTTTTAAATATAGGACTACATTGTCCAATGAATCCTGCCTTTATTAAAATAGTTGGTATGATGGTTGAGATTTGACTGCTACCTCTAGCAGTCCAAGTGAACATGTAGAAGCTGCTTTGTTTGTACTTTTCTGTTTTGTGTATATGATTATTCATATTTTAAAGAATAATTTTGTGAAGACCACTGATTATTTCAATGTTTACACACAGCAGTGATCACCATAATCACAAATTGTGAGTACCTATGAGGAATACTTAAAATAAGTTAATTTATTACTAACATTCATTTCTTGGGTTATGTTGTTTTTGCAATTTTTGTAGTTTTAAAGGATTTCTTGATTTTCTTGATTTCTTTTTTTTCATTTTTTTTAAAGTAAATCCAAGATTTTGATAAATTTTGATTCATCCTCTACATTGAAATCTCAAGAAATGTGTAAAATAGAGATTAATACAAATCAAATTTTAAACCAAGAATTTTGCATTAATAGGAAAAAAATTACCATTAAATAACATTATTCATCATTACAAGGCAATTTTCAAGCTGTTAGCAAGATTAGTGTTCCCATGTTTAATGCAAAGACCATAAAAAAACTAACTAGAAATAATATGCAGAGAGGAAAATGCTGATATTAGCCAAGTGTAATATAATTTTAACTAAAATAAAAGGGATGATAGTGGGCATGTTTAAGGTTTTCTCTAACTTCAAAATTAATGGTTCTAACCAAGTCTAATTCCTTACACCAATAAATTTACTATACTATGATGCATATAGTTACATTTGCAGGTGAATATAGTTACTTAGTGAATCAATATTCACTACTTCAGTGATTATTGGATCACTAAACTTGTTGATATATGGAATTAGAACAAGAAATAATAATAATAAGGGGCATTGTCTTCAGAATTTTAGTCTTATTACCTTAAACCAATGGTTCCCAAAGTAAGCAGTTTTGCCCCCCTGGGGCGGTGGAAATTTCCAAGGTGGTGTTGAAGAAAAGTGGCGTGATAATGGAGTAGTGAATCATGCAAAGATTGAGGTGATAATGGGGTGGCGATTCATGTAAAAACAACAAAATATGAGTTCATTAGGCTAAGTTTTATTTGTGAAATACAGTTGCTTTGAATTTGCTTCACAAAGAGGTCTGTGTTTGTGAAGGTTAGATGGGGTGGGGACGCTAGGAATGTGGCCTGGGTGTTAAGGGGGCAACAGCCTGAAAAAGTTTGGGAACCACGGCCTTAAACTATGCTTTCTTAAAACTGAAATATTCAACTATAGCATTGCACATTTTAGCAAGTTATAAAAGAATTAAAAGCTCTTAAGTTTTTTTTCTTTATAAAATCTGAAACCTTACAAAAGACAAATCAGTTCAGTTGCTTTTTTGGCTTTTGCTATTTGACATTTTAAAGTAATCAAGTTCTTGAAATAACAGTTTCTACATGTTGTTCTGAAGTCTGCTCTAATTTGTTGATAAACATTGTGTTTTAGAAATGGCTTGACGAGCTTTATTATACTCATAATTATTTCCTTCTTAGAAATATTTATAAAAAGAAGGGACAACTAAAACAATCCTGACATCTTGTAGAATTTTATTTTATCAGCTTTAGAAGAATATTGCAATATTGAGGCAGTGAACTAAATATCATCAGCTTGTCTCATCATCCAAACTAAAAATGAAGGCAATTAACCAAAACCATAATTGTATCTCATGCTGAATTAGGAAGTTGCCATAAAGTATTTCACAATACAGACATACTGTAATGCTATGAGAGAAATAAGCTGACCTTAAATGAGCGAGTGACAAATATTTCATATTTCAATGATTGAAGCAATTTTGTTTTGAATTACTGAGTAATTTATCTTTCCTTTATTATTACAATCCTGCTTCTGTCATATTTTATACTTGCCAAATAATTTATTGGGTATCTCCATAAATATGAATTTACTCCAAACAATAATTTCTGAGCTTAGCTTTATTTCCAAAACCAATTAACTCCATTAGAACAATGCAGGGTCATTTTTGTAATGGGATGAACTGGTTTTGATTCTCTTGAAATCTGTGTAACAGTTACATATCATTGGTTTCAAATTCTGGCACAAAGCCTGCAATTTTAGCAGGAGGGTTGAAGCTGATTACAGTGATCAACTGGTACTTATTTTATTGACCCTAAAAGGATGAAAGGCAAAGTAGACTCTGGCAGAATTTGAACTCAGAACGTAAAGATGGATGAAATGCTGCTAAAAATTTTGCCCAGTATGCAAACAATTCTGCTTTAACTTTCTGCAAACTTTCTCACAAAGTTTCATTGACAGTACAGGTTCATAGTTAATTCTCATTCTACTACCTATCTGTAATATTGTAAATACTTCAGATTATAATCTCCTCCGTTAAACATGGACCAAATACTTTTTAAATAGTAGCTATAGTTTCAGTTGATATGTTCACAGGTCAAATTCAGCAAAGCGGCTGGATTTTATATCTCAAGAAATGCAATTACAAAGAAGACTGAGGTTAGTTTTTAGTTTCATCTCTTCTATTATGAATCCTGCTATTTCATAACTAACCCATCGACTTTTAACACTTACAATGATGTGGTTTTGGAATTTAAACTTGCAAGAATATTTAAATTTTGATTTTGAATCCTAAAAAGTCTTAAAATGGATGTACCAATGCTTATAATGACTAGATTTCCCATATTAACATAATGTGTTATTAACAAAGCATGTTTTCAATAATAATTCCTGTTTATTTTATCAAAGCAACCTTATTTGTTGTAAAATATTGATTCTGGATAACAGTTAGATCATATGTATATAATCAACTGGCATGCGTTGATTTTAAGTGATATGGTGAACTTATTTCTCTTGCTTTTTGTGAATAATCATGACAGTGAAGCAATGCAGAACTTAACTCTTGCCTGCTACAGCCATTGTTGCATTTTCAGTTTTTCTGGGTGAAAGTAAATCCCAGTTGCACAATTAAGTAAGTAGACATATGACATCCTCATCATCATTAAATGTTTGTTTTCCAAGCTGGCATGAGTGAGATGGTCTGACAGGAACTGACAAACCAGAAGGCTGCATCAAGTTCCAATGTCTGCTTTGGTATGGTTTTTATGACTAAATGCCTTTCCTAATGTTAACCTTTTACAGTGTGTACTGGATGCTTTTTATGTGGCTATAACAGCTTACAATTAACTAAATTTACAAAAACTTATCTTAAAAGTATTAAAGTTGCTCTGCTATAGAGAAACAAGACTAACACGATTATAACTGTAATAAATATTAAAATGCTTTGTTGTTTTATACTTTAGTGAAAGATTTCTAAAAGGGACACTCTAGCATATTTTAGATAACTAATAAAAAATATCTCATTGTTATGCTTAGAAAATTATATATAAAATATTTTTCTGAATATAGTAACTACTTGTGATTTAACAATATCCTAAGCTATGATATATTATGCATAGCAGAAAGTAACTTTCTGTAAAGTCTACCAGTTGAAGTATATTACTTTTATGAACTGATTGTATATTTCTATGGACTCAGAGAAATAATTCATTTTTATCTAAAATTCAGCAATCCAATAAGATTTCAGGAGCATTAAAAAAAATCAACAAAAACTGCAACAACAAACAGAAGTACAGTAATCCCTCACCATAACATCGTTCACCTATTGCAGTTTATTATTTAAGCTTACATCGATTTCTCTGTGGTGTTGTTTTGCATTTATAATAAACTAAATATGTACAAATTATAAAAAATAATATATAAAAAATATACAGTACAATACTGTTGCTACTTCGTGGATTTTCACCTATCGTGGGTGGGGGGACGTAACACCAGTGATAGTCGAGGGATTACTGTAAACAGTTATGAATTTTATGCTGCAAGGAAGAAATACAGGGAAGTTCAACATTTCAAACTGTGGGCCTTTGTCAAAAGACTGCGGTAAAAGTAAAAAAGAAAATTACTTAAAATGTTTGGTATAGATTAATCTTTAGGATTTTTTAGGTTCTACAGTAGTCAAATCATTGACCTATAATTTTTAATATTTGATATTGACATGAAAAAATTTATTGTTGTTACTGCTTGCCCCAATTCAGCTCTGATCACAGGTGTTCCAACCATGATCATCTAACCTTAAATTATCCAATACATCTTTTACTTTTTTCTTAGACAGTGAAATGTAATTTAAGATGAGCTTCGTAGAGGTTTTCATAGTTGGAGCAATCAAAGCTGAAAGTATTAATTTTTAATAGTTTACAAGGTTGCCATCAAATCATCTGCTAAATATTTTAACATTTTATGTATGCCACATCTATTGGGATATTTCGTTAAAATCTCATTAAAGATATGTTTCTATCTTCATTTTATTAGCCACTGATGGTTTTAACCATAAAAAAATGATGTATCTTATTAGGTGAGAGATTAAAAAAATTATTTTTATTAAATATAGTCATGTTATTAAATATAAACTTTCTGTTAATTTTTCCTGCAGCACTAGTATATTTATTTTGAAAGCATAACAGTTAAATTTATAAATAATTTCATAACATAAATACTATTTTTAGTTCACTAACACTTTACATCACAATCTTCTAAATATAATGTTCAAACTCATTTTGCAAATAGAGAAAGTGCTTATATTGATTAAATGTCTAAATGCCCGAGATAATAAAATTATTACAGTTTATCAGACAATTAACCTCATCTGTGGAGGTATAATATTTCAAAATATTTACATCTTCACTGTTTCAATTGGTTTAAGCTCCAGCCATCAACAAGTGTCTTATTTCTAACAGCATTCATAACATCAAACTGAATTAAAAGTTGTAGACTATTTCTCGACTAAGGCTGGTATTTCATAAACCCAGTCTGATACTAGATACACCTTCTTATCATGACAAGAACTGTATAATGGAAGTGTAACAGCTTATCAAATCATAGAGATGTAGTCTTTGTAATATCCAGAATTATAATAGTACTGCTGTATACTAATTGCTATTATTCATAGTTATATTTTTTAACAACAGAAAAATGAAGAAAAAAGAATCAAATTTCTCCTTTAAAAAAAACGCATCAGAATAAATACACAATTCTAGCTCAAAATATAAGGAATAATGCAATTGATGCGTTTGCAGGCTGCTTACTGATTTATTGTGCAACAAGTTTTACTGTGAAATACATTATGAAAATATTGTCAAGATGAAGTAAAGTTAAATATACTCTGCTTGTATATTCATATATTTATATATATAATTGATTGACAGAATTAAAGCATCAAACGAAATGTCATGTAGCTCTTTACATTCTTAATTCAGATCTTAGAGAGGGCCATTCTGCTGTCCATTCTTAGGTCACAAACAAATACTAGGTCTTATTTTAATCAACTGTAACCTTCCCAGAAATGTGTGGCCCTTATGCTCATATTACAAATCAATCTATTGAAAATGTTGGAAGAATGCTAATTCATTTCCTGTTGGTTTATTGTTTCTTTGTCTAAAAACTGTTGTCAGGGGTCTCTATATGCTTTCAAGTCATTTGATAAAGAAAGATTGTAAGTGACTATCTATGAATAGTTTGTGATCTCATAACTTTTACAGTGGAACCTGGGCTCTCATCACAAACAAATCAGTTTATGAACAATTTTTCAAACATAAAACATCTTGAGTGATGTATGGTGTCTTGAGTAAGGAACATAAAAGCCAGCAACAACAGCTGGTAATATCAGTGGGAAAGTGTCTGTTACTGTCTAGCTTTCATTCAGTGCATGGCTTTGCTCAAATTCACTTTGCCTTCTTTTGAATTTCCTATGAGGAAAATAGTTTTGATTTACAGACATTTTAGGTGATGAATGGCCTTCAGGAACAAATTAAATTCATAATCTAAGGTTCCACTGCATCTGTGTGTTTCAAATCCCCTCTCATAGGATTTTCATTATTCATTTATTTAAAATTACAATTGGTGAACAATAGTGTCATTGGTTACAGGTCCCTAGCACATCAACCACCACTGGTTCTCTGTTATTTCTGAAGGTTAGAGTGCCAAGGGTGTCTCTGTAATTTTGTGTACACCAAATATTCCAAAGGGTTTCATTTAAAGAACACACCAGTTTTTCAGTTTTCTCTACATCTTTATACACACATATGCACACAGTCGTACATACACACAAACACACACACACACATGGGTTTCTGCACAATTTCCATCAACCTCATTCACTCACAGGATATTGGCCGTCCATTGATATTCAAATCTTTGTTCAAATGGTTATAATTTAACTGATGTGACTGCATAACAAAATATATCAATGCTGTTTGATGGATTTATTGTTTCATAGGACATTACATATTCATTATAATCAGTTTGTATTTCAAACAGGAAAGAGCAATAATAAGTTGTAGTATATTTTCCATTAATTATGCATAGATAATTGCAATTGAAATTTCTGAATTTCTGAATGTATATGAAAGTGTGTAGTTTTCAACAACTCAAGATCAATATTATCTGGTAAACTCAACGTAAATGATTTAGATTTTACTATGTATATTCTTTATCAACCAAAGAAATGTGTGTGTGTGATGAAATTCTTGGTTTTTGTTATATCACAAAGCCACCTAAAGTTACAAATCCAACACCTGGCTTCTCTGAAAAGTTTCCTTTTTCCATAAGATTATTGATTTTATATTAAAACCCCCACGTCATCATTTCTAGTTTATCCATGTAAAGAGTATTTTCTTCCCATTTTTGGATTTTATACAAAGCTGAAGAAAACTATCAGCCTATCTCTGTCATAGTATTTTTGTGTTTCGTGCATATAGCTGGACTGCTTTAAATGGTGTTGACATTATGACTACCAATCTTTCCAATATTACTATTTCTGACAACCATGTCATGAAAGTGGATATGATTGTTTACTTAAAAAAAACTCCTTTTAATAATGTCATATACATGCATCTTCTCTTTCAGTTTTAACGTTTGTATATATTGCATACTTCATCTTGTGGCAAAAGCTGAAGATATTGGTAATTTCCTAGTATGAAGAAGAGAAATCGTTTTCACTGAACCAGCTTTTATTTGTGGCTCTATTCGTCAGATCTGAAAACTAAAAAATGTACCACCTCACCTCGCCAAAATTGTATTGTGAGGTGTTGTCATCAGTGGTGGGAACATTGTTGTTGCTTCACTTTAAATTGACATTGACCAATCAGAGCCATGATCAGAAGAACTCTAGCCATGACTATTCCATCTTTTTTGTAAAAACACAGCAAAAACTTTATAAAATAAAGTCACACTCAATGCAGGAATACCCTGCATTCAATATGACATTATTGCATGAAGCATTGAACTTTAATTCAAAGTTTGAAGTTGAGCTTTAATTCAAGTCAATGATGGCTTTAAGGATATCCAACCATAGAATCCATGCCAAAGCTGACACTGGAGCTCAACATGACCCTGAGGCTTGCCATATCCTCCAAACCATCCAACCTACATTGGCTTGGAAAATGGACATTTAATGATGATAATGAAGTAATGTTTACATATTGAAAGGCAGTGAGCTAGCAGAATCATTGGCATGCTGGACAAAATGCTTAGTGACTTTTTGTCCATCTTTACGTTCTGAGGTCAAATTTTGCTAAGGTTGACTTTACCTTTCACCCTTTCAGGGTCAATAAAATATGTACTAGTTGAGCACTGAGGTCGAAATTGCTGGTCTTGTGCCAAAATTTGAAATCAGTTTTTGCTTATTGTTTGGAGCAAGTGTTTTTAGACCTGAAATCTGTTTACTGTAAAACAAACATGGAGTAGTGTGACATACTTTCCGAAATTATTGTAAACTGAACCAAGAAGAGTAATTCAGCATGGGCTCACAGAGCAGCTACCAAGGAGTCACATAGACCTAGGGGCCCAATGCTAATTTAAGTATGTTGTGGCTCACTATCAATAAATAATATTATAGACTCCAGTGCACTGTTTGGCCCAGGGGTGGAGGATTACCTTGCCGTTAAAATGGCCGTGAGAGTAATATCCCTTAAAGATATAACCCCCAAAACAATAATAGGTTTGAACTAATGACTATGTGAATCTAATAGTCATCATGTCTTGGTTGGATAGTTACAGTAACTATGCAGACAATTTGATTAATGCAAGAATTCCTACTGAGAACAGATACAAACATAGTTAGCCATACACAACTGCACAGTTTATGAAGAGGTTGGTGTAAAATGGAAGAAGTAAACAATTAGTTTACTTTTTTATGAGAATATTTTTTTATGAGAATATTTACTTTTTTATGAGAATATTTACTGATCAGAATATATTTCATAAATGAACTAAAAAGATTGTAAAATTTTATATTTTTGATACACCTGTAGTGACTCATGTAAAGTTTTAGTTGTTCATCAATTTAATGTTTATTTGGTCAAGCAGGAATGAGTCATCAAGGTCCACATCATTTTGCATACACAGCAATAGAGAAAATTGGTCAACAATGTGCACTGCATGCATTTTATCACACCACTAGAACTAGAGTGGTCATCATATCTACAACGACTAAAGAGTGCCTTCTATTCTGTATCACTTCTTATTTAGAGTATAGGTGGATAGCTTGCAATGCAGCCTGCAAAGTCATATTTCACTTATACATACCATTTTGGTGCATGTTTTGTACAAATGGATGTGTATTTTAGAGCGTATATGAAATACATTTTGCTATGGCACTGGCACTAGAGAGATTGTCCTATATAAGGATATCTAAAGGTTGTCACTCTTCCCTGTACCAGTTCTTATTCAGAGTTATTCTTCGGTAATACCAAGCACTTTTGTTGTCACCAGGCTGAGAGCTTTTATCAGCTATTTCTTGTGGGGAAAAATGGGGGTCGAATTAGTGGGGCTAGACAGAGGAGACAGTAAAAGGCTTGATTGTATGACAATTTTCTTATTCCATGCTGGTAGGCCCCCTCATCTGGGATACCATATGTTGTGACACCTTCTCCAGTGGAAACTTGGTGTGTTCAGCTTCCAGCCCAGGATCTGATGCTCGTCAGGGTGAGAAAAGCAAACTGTCAAAGTATTGGTCAAGTCTGTGGCAATGAAGACCTCTAGTATTCTCAGCCCTCAGACCATATCCCTGTCCACTGCTATCATGGCAGAGATGGCTGTCTGCAAGTGTGAGCCCCTTGAATCAGAATGGCTCCTCCAGTGCATTTCAGTTGCCATCCTCCAACTCAATGCCTTTTCTATTTCGGTTCTCTGTGTTATGGTAAGACAGAGACCCTACAGTGGTGGTCTCACATTGTCACCATGGTACCAAGTGTAGGTGTGTTTAGTTTGCAGGAAACTCAGGCTGTTACCATGGTGTAAGGTAGTGGGGTGTATTTAATTAACAAGGGGATAATTATCATATTGACTGCTTAACCCAAATGTGGCTTATAGACTAATAGAACCTTCACCTGTGCTGTTAAGTGAGAAACTGGGATGAGAGGGGAGGGCTGGTTCAGGAAGCAAGAAAGAAAGAGACAGAATTTTATAATATTGATAGAGATTTCAAATCAGAAATATTAGATTAAACTGAAGTTTTAAAAATTGCTCTGACATTTTGTTGAATGGTTCATTGGAAAGATGTATGGGTGAACTCAGAGCTGTTTGCCATCCATTTGAATTCATATGGTGACTGTGAAGACACACCTCTCTCAGATTTAATTCAAAGACATAACTTTATATGATATTGTGAGCATGTGCATATCACCATGAAGATGAGAGAGAGAGAGAGAGAGAGAGAGAGAGAGAGAGAGAGAGAGAGAGAGAGAGAGAGAGATAACTTACAGCATTCAGAAGCTCGTGTGTCTTAGGAGTCAAAATATCCAATCAATCAGAAGAGATTGATAATTAAGCTATCATCATTGTTAGAATCAGCACACTGTAATCATCGTAATTATTGCCTCCACCACGATTATTAACATCACCACCGCTGCAGCTAGTGCCACCACCACCACCACCACCACCATCACCATCACCACCACCACCATCACCATCACCACCATCATCATCATCATCATTTTTCATCCTCGTTTTCACTGTAATCGTATCTGATTTTTCTGTGCTGGCACAAGTAGAACAGCTTTACACAATTATATATTTCCATATATTTCAAACTGCTAAGTGCTAGTAAAATACAGAAGCCAATATCTCTCATGTACATTTAGTTTGTTTTTTTTTGTTTTGTTTTTCTTTTCCACTCAAGTTGTTTTACAAGTCCCAAAATCATTCATCATCATCCTGCTTTTTGTCTGTTCACAACAGCCCTTTGCTTTCATCATGCATCTTCAAGTAGAGTGTTATAAAAACCACTCAGAACTCTTACATATTTAGTGATGTATTGAGTAATAGTTAAACCACACTTGTTAAATCCAATATTGTGCAATTTATTTTACTACTTCAGCACTCTAAGATGTCCTTTACAAGCTATTATGGTTAATACTTTAAAAATAAGTCCTGGTGTCAATTTATTCAGCTAAAACCCTTCAAGGTGATACTGCAGCATGGCTGAAACAAGTAAAAGGATAAAAGAATAAATGATAATAATAATACTGAAAACAGAGACAGAAGCACTCATGTGCAGCTCAGGAACAAGCATTAAGGACCAATTATATGAAGTGCAGAATAGTCAACACTACCAATAGTGAATAATGCAGTGAGGGATGAAATGGTATGGCACATCATTAGTGAATGCCTGAAATTGGTACGCTAATGCAAAAGATGCCATGACAATGTGGTGAGAATGATCCATTGGGAGCTCTGTGGAAATCACAGCCTACAAAGAGCAAAGACGTGGTATGAGAAAACTACAGAAGGAGTCACCGAAATTGAGAATTGCAAAATCCTGTGGGATGCAATGATCCAGTGCAATCACCCAACCAAACATCTGAAACCAGACATTGTTGTGGTGAATAAAAAAGAAAGAACATGTATGTTAATCAATGCCCGGGTGACAACAGGATCAATGTGAAAGAAGAAAAAATAAAACAATTATGACGATTTGAAGTGGGAAATATAAAGGTTGTGGTCAATGAAAAGAGTAGACGTGATACCAACAGTAAATGGTATCAGCACCCAACTACCAACATGGCTGAAAAAGACCGGTGCAAGTGTGAAGGTAGAACACCTACAAAAATCAGCATTGCTTGAAACTGCAAGAATTCTTCACATGGTTCTTGAAGCATGACCAGTAAACAAGTGTCACCTTAGTCTGCTGGCTGTGGACAGCTGATACGTTCCATCATACCCAGCAAAATAAGCTGTGAGTTTTCACATAATAATAATAATAATAATAATAATAATAATAATAATAATTCTTCTTCTTCTTCTTCTTCTTCTTCTTCTTCTTCTTCTTCTTCTTCTTCTTCTTCTTCTTCTTCTTCTTCTTATTATTATTATTATTATTATTATTATTATTATTATTATTATTATTATTATAAGCTGAAGGAGTGGATAGAAAAGTTTGGCTTGCAAAGGCACGCAGAATACATACAACTAGCCTGCTTATGAGGAATGACAAAGACCTTTCATAAGTTCTTGGATGGTTGAGGTCACAGGTGACGTCTCACAAGATTCGTGGCAACTTCAGTAGTGTTGGTGACCACAAATGAAAGCTCCCAGTACTCTCTGTAAAGGGGTTGTCATTTGGGAGGGAATCAACCCATAGAGACATGCCAAATAAACAGGACAGCACAATGATGATGTAGTCCTTAAGCTCATCAGATCCTGTCAGACCATCAAACTTATGCCAGAATTGAAGATAGGCATTAAGAGATATTGTTGTTGATGATGACGATGACAATGATGATGATGATGATGATGATGATGATGATGATGATGATGATGATGATGATGATGATGATGATGATGATGATGATGATGGCGACGATGGTGATGACATATTTGAGACAAATAATATTAACGTGTTCAAACGTTCTAAGCTACGTTAGCATATGTTGAATAGTTTCTCACCTGTATGTACTGAATGATTTAGAAGTCAATGTTTTACTGTTGGATGCATTTTTGTAATATGAATCAATCAACTGTGAAATGGAATTGATACCAAACCTACACACTATGTTTCAGTTAGTAGTCAAGCTATCTCACAGCATGAAGACTTATTCATGAGAAACAAAATATTCAGTCAGTCAACGAACTGAAATTTGATGGTTACATATCTAGCTGGTTAGCACATGCCTGAGAGGAAGCATTCAGTGGAATCCTGCTAGGTGAAAGCATTAATGAATTAAACTAATTCAGAAAATATCATGTATTTTGCATTTAAACAGAAAATATAATCTACTTGCCTCAATCAATCAATGCTCAGAAATAGAAACAAGTTTCACTGAATCATTTAAGAGAACAGAATTGTATGCCTGGATCTGCAGCCTTACTGGTTGTGTACAAAAATGATACCAAATGATGCAGTTGATGTCCTATCAGTATTCACTTAGATATTTTGTTATCCAATTGATCTTACTGTGAAGAAAAATGATTTAATTTTGTTTTTTTAAATAACATTGATATTTTGGTGTAGTTTGTGGTCTATCATGTGTTTTTTTTTTAGCTCTTCTCAGTGTCAAGTAGGTTGTGTGTTTTGAAAATAACCACACTAAGATTTGTCTGAGTTTTCAAATGTTTTATCTTTGTCTTGCTAAGTTTATAGAGGTACCTTCAATAAATTAATATTGTGAAAGTGGTACAGAGCATATAAATAACTGCGTAAATAGTCATTGGTTGACACAACCAGTTAAGTTCTGTGAATAGGCAAGAAAGATGAGAGATTACCACAGGAAAAAAATGACCAGCCTGTACAAATCATGAAATAGCTCACTTTAATTTGAATTAGCTTGCCATTAAATAACTGTTAGCCCAGAAGATTCTAGAGTCTATGTGGCAGGAAAACTTGCATGCTTCCTCTGAAGTTACTGCTTCAGCCATAAATAAGTCAACCAGTGTTGATTGATTCATGTAGGTGTCAATATATTTTATAGCAATTTTTTTCCTTTTATGGAAATATATTAGAACATGATTTTAGACTGAGACAGTCTAAGAACTTATGGTTCAAATCTCAGCTGTATATTTAAAATTTCTAATTTTGAAAGAGCCTATATTAAAATATCCATCAATCATGACCTTGAAATATATCCCTGTTTTAGATGTACTCTGTCCTTGCAAGTTGTAACAGATGACTAAAGAAACTCTGTGTTAGAAAGAATGCATTGCTTCTGGAAATCTGTTAAACCTATGCTAGTAGAGTAAAGTGGATAGAAAATGATATAAAACATATTTTCTAAACAAGAATTTCTATTACAGAGAAGACACAATGTTATATTAGCAGTCAAGAAGAGATAGAGTTTCCTTTAAATCAATGTTAGATGAGATAGATTATATGGCAAAAAATTGTATAAATATTTATTCTATAATTTCATGTACAAATATTTCTGTTTGAAAAAATAATTTTTTTGTTTGTTGAAATACAATGAATCCTGTAGGAAATAATAGAATTAATTTATCAGCTATTGATTTGAGAGTTAAGATCAATATTTGAGAATTCTTTAGAGATTTCCATTTTATTGACTTAGTCTTATGTTTTAAGGAGTTTTTAAACTATATTAATAAACACTAAACTTTAAGTTGTTATCACAGAAAGCAATCAATGTTTATCTCAGTGATTCAATCATTGAAGCTAGATGGTAATTAGTTTTGTCATCTTGTTCTTTAAAACGATATCTAGTGTTTTCTAAAATATGTAAACATTATTTTTCTTAGCAAAACTTTTGAGGTAAATTATTGTCAGAGTCAAGGTAAATGTTTTCCAAATGCTATCTTTCGTTTGTATGTGATTTAATAAAACTCAACATGTTTTGATAGTTTAATCTCTACTTGTTATCAGGTGGTGTGTTGTAACATTTATGTGCTTGAGCTGGTTCTAAACTTATGAACAATCTTTTTTTATTTTGTCTTATGGGATTTTAATATAGAGCAATTAACCAAATTCATATATTTTATATATCTTCATAATTAGCGATTTGCTTTAATGATAACAAAATTCATTATCTGAGATCAAGGTGATAAGTAAATAAGACGTTTTGTGGGAATTTAGAGGTGACCTTGTGATTAGTTCTTTGAATTTTAATACATTAAAATGTACCAATTGCATTGGTTTCTTACTTAAATCCAAGTCCATAAAGAACAAACAAAAGAAGAGATTATATGGCATTTATACCTTTCTCGAATGTATTAGTAGTTTAAGTGAAGGGAAGTGGCTTCAATTGACAAAACCTAATTACATTATTTTGTTCCCTGGGAATGCACTTCCTACCTGTATTCATCAAAATACTCAATGCTATCAATAACATTTTTTTTACTGTCTTTCACACTTTAACATACATTAATATTTTTCTTTCAGATTAATCTTTCTTTATTCTCACTAAATGTTACTTTACATTTAAATACCTTCTAGAATGTGCTATACATTTGTATAGTGCACCTTATAATTAAGTAGAAATCTATAATACATCACTTCAAGGTATCCATGAGTAACGAAATTTCCTTTGTTATAAACAAGTGTAGTAATAGAGACTATTCATGAGAAACTTTTTATTACTCATTTTCTTAGAGCACTTTTCTTTACATAGAATCTAATTTATAATGACTCTGTTAGCAATTTATTGATCCCAACTAGATGTATTTTAATTATCATCTCTTAATCCACTATTCAGATATCTATTATGATTGGTAATAATTAGTGGAATCCATTTCACTAGTCTTGCTTTTAAACATTCTCAAATGTAACTAACTTATTTTATTCATTTCATTATGGTAACTGTTTTAGCAAAGCTAATTGCATTAATGCTGTAGTGTGAACAATAGCTGCAACATTAACTCAGTGATACAGTTTGTAATTTTAAGTTGTTACCTGTAGGCTATTCACTTCTGGGAGTAAGCAGTAACATTGCAGACTGTACATTTGATATGGAAATGAATAACCTTTTGAAGGCACAAAAAAATTCCTCATTTTGCTTAGATTGTTATCTTTGTTTTCATTCTTAAAATAATACCAAGCACATACTGCAAAAAGTGTTACAAAAGCTGAGCATATCAAGTCACTTCTTATACTATATCAGGAACTTCATTAAACATTATTTTGTACTATTTGTAGTCATTTTAAGATCTGGCAGTCGATAATGGTTACACTATATTTTGCAGATATAATTTAATAAGACCAAAACATGTTTGGACTTGTCACTGTGTTATTCAAGATTAAACCTATTATCCACTACATTCAAACTTTAATTAATTTAAACTTTGTGGTTATCTCACCCTGCTTTTCTTGACCAGAATTAATTAATCATTAAGGTAATGATTTCACCCACTTCTTACAAAGTGCATTAATTTAATTAATTAAATTTCTTAGCTCGCTACATTAATAATATTAGCACCAACTTATTATTAGTGTAGGAAGTAGTTTGTCAATGTGGAGAACATTGAATAGAGGTACCCAGAAAAATATCTCAGCCATTTTCGAGGTCAGTATATCATTTTCTTTGTCTTGACATCTTGAATCCAGAAAAGTTGGGAGGAAGAACCAGTGAGGCTTGCAATAAGGCCGAAAATCCAGTTGAAAAAAGTTGTACCTCGATGCTATTGACACAACCTAAACCCACCCAAAATCACTCACCCAAACTCGGACCAGAGAGTTTAGCAACACACCATCATAAGCACACTCAATCAATAACTTTAGTGTGACTCCTGTATTGTTTTTCAAGGTGTTATGACTCATTTAATAATATTCCTCTTTACCACCATAACGATAATGAGTTATTATCTAACTATCTTGTCTTACTGACCATCTTAAAGATACTTACCTTGGTATCTTAAAATACAGACAATACCTGTGGAGGGTTTCTGTATGTTTTTTCTAGGTATTATGGCTAAAATATGCAATGTGATACACCATTTCATTGTGCCAGTATATTCTACAAAATGAGAAATATGCAATCATTGTTTCATCTTTCAGATGCATACATAAATAAATAATTTTTCATAGGTGGAATGATTAGAAGAGGTCTTCACGGTCAAGTCAAGACCAAAACCAGCTTCCTAATTTTATTCCTTGCCAAGATATCGTATTCTGAAAATCAAAAAACTTTGACTGCATTTCTCTTGGTTTTTAAGTTGTGGCACTTACAACAGTCTGTTACTAAATGCCTCATTTGTAATTGTTAAAAATATCATGTAAAAACTTTTTGAATATCTTCCAGTTGACATGTCCTTTGGAAAAATAAAACAAAAGAAAGAAAAAGCCTGATTTGAATTATGCTTCAAACAACATCAATGAAACATTAGCAGCATTGTATAATTTATCACTGTAGGGAAAATTATACTTAAACAATATGCCAACAGTACTTGCCATGTGTGATAATGTAGCAACTTTTTTGTTGCTACTCATAAAAAAACAACTGCTTTTATTTTCAAGATAGAATCACTACATCATAAGATTGATTATATCATATTTAGCATCTTCTGCCAGCATAAGCATCACAGATCACAGGGCTCTTTCATTTAAAGAACATTTGAAATACTAAATATTGGGAATGGATTTTTCACCAACATATGACAGCAGTGATAGTAATCATTATAATGATTTTTTCCTTATGCTTAATAATGATGTTTCTATCGTATGTGTTAGTTCACCTTTAATTATTTGATAAATTATTTTCATATCATTTGCATTTTTGCCTTAATTAAAGAACAAAAGTAGTCTGATTTTAAACTTACTAATGGAGTAAAATATACATCACTGAGAATATCTAATAAGAATGAAACATATCCTTTGATTCTATCAGTTGGCTTTAAGAACAAGATTCACTCCCATCAGTATCATCTTCATTTAAAGCATCTCAAGAAGTTTCTGTTTACAGGCAGTATCGGTGATCTCAGCTGAAGTTTTACAGCTCACTATAATACATGTGCAAGAGCCTTCAGTGTCTGATTTAAGCCTCAAACTCTGCATGTTCATTTGGTCAATAAGAACAGAGAGGAAAATGACCTTTCTTGCATACAGCTTTTATTTTAATATTGAAGCAGTTTAAAGAAATGGCATTGATTTTATATAAAATTATTGCAGTAGTCATAAAGATTTCAAAATGCTTTCTCTATCCTTTGAATTTTTACATTCCAGTAGAGAAGAGGAAAGGGAATAAATTAGAATATTGACCAACAATAGTTGTTAGTGAAGAAAATGATGTCATGAAATAATTAACAGAACAAAAAAAGACATTTATCTTAATTACCTTTTATTACAACCAATAAATAATCTTAAGTGAAACAAATCACTTCCTACAAGAGTGACACTATCCAGCTCTCTCTAAAGAAACATTTGATAATAATGATACTAAATTATTCAGTAAAATAATTTGGGTATTTAAGCCACAATATCGTGCTTATATGTCTGCCAGCAAATGTATTTCATGTTCAACGTTGATGGATTTCATCAGTTTCAGTACTCTTTTACTCTTTTACTTGTTTCAGTTATTTTGACTGTGGCCATGCTGGAGCACCGACTTTAGTCAAGCAAATCGACCCCAGGACTTATTCTTTGTAAGCCTAGTACTTATTCTATCGGTCTCTTTTGCTGAACTACTAAGTTACGGGGACGTAAACACACCAGCATCAGTTGTCAAGCGATGTTGGGACACACATACACACAAACATATACACACACATGCATACATATATATATATATATATATATATATATATATATATGATGATGATGATGATATATATATATATATATATATATATACGATGGGTTTCTTTCAGTTTCCATCTATCAAATCCACTTTGGTCAGCCCGAGGCTATAGTAGAAGACACTTGCCCAAGGTGCCACGCAGTGGGACTGAACCGAGAACCATGTGGTTGGTAAGCAAGCTACTTATCACACAGCCACAGTACTGTTAATAATCTGAGTTCTTTCTGTAGTTTAATCTTCAAATCCTTTTCTAGCAACACTTAATATGCATTCTTATGCAGAGTTAATCCATTTTCTGTATGATGTATTTCATCATCATTGAAATTGTATTCACTTGTCGAATTTAGAAGAAAAACCACCAGATTCCTATATAATGGTTATTCTCTGACCAGAGAATATACAATATATTCATAGTTATATCAAGTTATATCAATATATTCATAGTTATATCATAGTTATATCATAGTTATATCATAGTTATATCATAGTTATATCATAGTTATATCAAGTTCTATATATACGTCATAGTTATATCAAGCTGATAAAATCCAGTAACATTGAAATTGTTGTACTTTTATGATATTGAGTGCTTACTGTAGAGGTTTTCATCTGAAAATTGTTTTACACTGAATTTCTTATATGGAACTAATTCTGCTATTTGCTGTGTAGTGTATTATGTAAATACTTGTTTTATTCATTAGTTACAATGAACTTCTCACTAAAATAGATTCCATCTGAAGGAGTCAAATAAATAGTCTTAATGCAAATTATTGTTAATTAACCCAACTTTCTAGCTTTTGTGGGTTTTTCCTTTACATATATCTTCTTAGAATGTCGATTTTTTCTAAGCTTTTTTTTTATTAACTATTATTATCATGGCAATAACTAATGTTATTATATTTAAACCGTCTTTAAAACCAGGCTTTTCTTCTTTTTTTTTTGTTTTTGCATGGTCGCAGTCTAATGACTGAAACAAATAAAAGAATAAACTACATTTCCTACATATTATCGTTTACCCAGGTGCTAATCTTATAAAGATAATAATTAAGATATTTTTATTTGAGGTTAAATAACATTAAATTGGAGAGACTCAAAGTATGAACATTTTTCAGTCAATCAGTTCACCTTTAATATAATTAAAAGCACAGAATACAAAACACCTCCACATTAACTTTTGTACTATTTTCTTAGGCAATTTCTTTATTTATCAGTGATAGAATTTGCTTTTAGGGTAATTTCTCTATTTATCTGACTGAATTTGCTTCAGGAAAATTTACATTTCTCTTTTTTAAATCATGTTCATGTTTTGTCTGGAGGTGTTTTTACATTCATAAGTTTTATAATGAAGTCTTTGGTTGCTTTTCTGCTTCTGTCACTTCAAGTATGTTTGTGCATTGTAAACTAAAATAAATATTTAAAATTTAATTTCTTATTAGTAACTCAAGTTTCTCTCATGCACTTTTCTTTCTTACAAATCATTGCAAAAAGAATGTACTAAAAAAGTATCGTTGTAAGATAAAATTATATCAATGTTCTTGTCTATTGATCGACACAACAACCCTGGAGTATATCAGTATCTTAACATGTAATTCATAATTTTGACAAAACAAGCTATCCTCTAAACTATGATAATAAATAAAAAAAGAATCATGGAGTCAACAAATTTTTAAAGTTTATGAGGTGTCAAATACAGAAATCAACGAGGATATTTCCCAAGATATTGTTGTCATAGATATATTGCAAAACT
Source organism: Octopus bimaculoides (assembly GCF_046866305.1). Taxonomy (NCBI): domain Eukaryota; kingdom Metazoa; phylum Mollusca; class Cephalopoda; order Octopoda; family Octopodidae; genus Octopus; species Octopus bimaculoides. The sequence goes on along the minus strand of NC_142932.1, from coordinate 109,291,708 downwards.
GCCAGATTAAAATTTAAAAACAAGTAAGCCATTTTGCGATATTTCAATATGAAGTTGAAATGTTGGGAAATATTTTATGATTTCAAACGAATATTCAGTAGTTAACCTTTTTGTTACCAACTCATCTCTGACTGGCCTTGGTTCTATGATATAAACTTTCTATTTTAAAGTGGTCTAAATTAAAACCTTTTTATCAATATTTCATGTTAATTTATGTTCCAAACACTAGCTTAAGTGACAAAGCTATTTTACTACAGTCTTCATTATTTTCAAAATTAATTTATACAAAAGGAATATATTTCATAAGAAACATGGTAGCAAAATGGACTATATTACATTTCCACCTAACTTGGGAGCTGTGATTTTATATTGCTTCACTTGTTCTTCCTCATCAAGCATCATTGCTGTGTTAAGAGTTTACAAAGTTCTAGTAAGATCTACATTGAATTGATGTTCACATGTTCACTACTACACAGACCAATATCCTGCAAATCATTCAAAAGATAATTGTCTGATTGATCAACAAACAACCACTAACTCACAGATTTGTTATTTTACCTCTCTGTCTTTTCTATCATTGCTACAATGGTCTCTGTCTCAGACCCTCTTAATTCAAAACTGTCAAATACATCTGTTTCTTCTCTTATCATTCCTGAGTTGTAGACTTAGTCTGTCATCCAAATTTAACACAACCACATTGCACTCACCTAAGGTACCTTAAGTGGAGTCTACTCTGTTGCAAATTTTCAAACAAGATTTCTGGTTTGAGTATGCTTTCCTCTGTCCCTCTCTCTCTTTCTCCCTCCTGCTAGTCTCAGAGGTCCTTAAAGGGTCATGGGAATTGACCTCCTGACTAGAAGATGAAAAATAAATCCTCGCATCATTCACTTCACAGATTATGCATTTAGCACCTTCCTAGACATTACTCTCCAGAACAAGCCCCTTCTAGAATTCCCTACCATTTCCCATTTTACTTCAGATATCAGATTGCAGATGTCTTATTCTGAACCTTAGCAGCATTGATCAATAGAGTTCATAGACACTTCTTCATCTGAAAAAAAAAAAAAAAAAAAAAAGAAAGATAGAAAGAAAAGTCCATTTTCCTCATACTAATTAATTCATTTCCATTTTCTAATACTGGCTTGTGATGGATATCTCTGTAGAATACTAATATTCAAAACGCTGTAATGTCTATGTTATTTTGGCAGTGTTTTGCAGACAGGTATGCACTAATAAGAAAAAAATGTGTGTGGACATGTGTGTTTATGAATGTGTATATATTCAGATTATGAGAGTCAATATGTTTATGCCTATGTATATGCATGCATATTTACATCAATCTATGTGAATGTGTTTATCTTACATCAGTGTATGTTTGTATGAAAAAGTGTATGAAGTTATACATTAGGGATAAACATCATTTGCAATGGTATATTAGTATGTAAATAATAGATGTTGTTCAAACTTAGAAATTTTGCTAACATTTTACATAACTCTGATCAATACTTGTGTTTGCATTCTTTCGTGTGCATATTGGCATATTCTGAGTGATTGTGAGTGGAGTCAGCATATATGTATGTGTGTGTGCAAGATGGTTACTCTGTATGTAATCTGTTTGGTTATCAATTGGTGCCACTCCTACATCATAGCTGAGTGAATATATAAATGTATAGACATATCTAAAATCCAAGACCGGCTATTAGGTTTCAAAAGTTAATGGAACCATTCTAAAATGGAAGATATATATATATATATATATATATATATATATATATATATATATAACAGTGTTATAAAAGAGCACAAATGACAACAATGGAGGAGGAGATGAATGTGGTTAAAAAGGAAGAACAAATAAGACAGGGTCAGTAGTAAGAAAAGGTAAGGTAGAGTGGGCAAAAAGGGAAAATAGTATATGTGTGTGTGTTTGTGTGCATGTAAATATGTGTGTGTGGAGGCACATGGCCTAGTGGTTAGAGCAGTGGACTCACAGTCGAGGGATTGTGGGTTCAAATCTCAGACTGGGTGATGTGTGTGTTTATGAGCGAAACACCTAAGCTCCATGCAGCTTCTGCAGAAGGTAATGGTGAACTTCTGCTGACTCTTTCGCCACAACTTTCTCTCACTCTTTTTTCCTGCATCTAGCAGCTCACCTGTGACAGACCAGCGTCTCGTCCAGGTGGGAACCTATATGCCAATGAAACCAAGAAACTGGCCCTTATGAGCCAGGCATGGCTTGAGAAGGAACAAAAAAAGAAATATATGTGTATATGTATATCTATCTTTCTATTTGTCAGCCTGTCTGTCATAACAGTGTGGCACAGGGAGATGACAAAGGAGGATATGAACAATCAGGAGAAACATAATAGATGCAGACATGCTCAATCCCTCATCAGTTATTGATCAAATATCATTGCATTTTTGACATACATGCACACTCATCCATACATATATATATATATATAGATATATATATATATATATATATATATATATATATATATATATAATATATACATATACATATATATATATATATATATATATATATATATATATATATATATATATATATATATATGTATACATATATATATACACATACATATAAATACACACACACACACACACACACACACACACGCACGCACACACACACACACACACACACACATATATGGCCTGATTATCGAACTCTTTAATTGGATGCTTTTAAATTCACCAATCAGTCACCTCAGAATAGTCAATCCATCATAATGTTGGTGACAAAAAGTCAGGCTAATTCAGTATTTAGTAACAAGAATGACCAACATATGCTCTTCTAAAAAGCTTTATTACTTATATTATTTTCAACATTATTATGCAAATAGAATAATATTTTTTAAATTCAAAGCATTTAAATAGTCAAATTTTAAATATTGTCTAGTTTTTAAGTTGTTTTAATTCTTTTAATGGCATCAATTTAATATTCATATATAGCAGATACCGACATATACTGACAGATACAAAACAGATTAAAGAATGATATTTTGAAAAAAATCAACATAATCTCAATATGTTCTACCTTTCGCTAATAAAAATGTATTTAGGAATGAATATATTACCATATTTATTTCCTGGAACATTAAATAGCTCATTACACATCCATTGCACATATGTGAAAAGCTACACATCAATTCAGTAGATTCTTCAGGTTGCTCTCATCATCGTCATCATCGTCATCATCGTCATCATCATCATCATCGTCATCATCGTCATCATAATTACTATTTAACGTCTGCTTTTCATGCCGGCATGGGTTGAATGGTTTGACTAGATCTAGTGATCTAAAGGGTTGTGTCAAGCTCTAGTATCATCTTTGTCATGGTTTCTATGGCTGGATGCCCTTCCTAATGTTGATCACTTCACAGCATGTACTGGATGTATCTTTCATGTCACAGGCATTGCAATGTGAATACATAAGAAGTGCCTTTGCTAAAGTATTTCCAATGCAAAATAGAGTTCATGAATTAAAAGTTGGTCATTAATATTACATTATTTAATAGGGTGGCAAGCTGGCTGAAGTGTTAGCACAGAGAGTGGAATGCTTAGTGGCATTTTGTCTGTCTTACTTTCTGAGTTCAAATTCTGCTGAGGTTGACTTTGTCTTTCATCCATTTGGTAGTGTTGGTGGTGGTGGGGTGGGGGGGTCATTAAAATAATTACCGGTTGAGTACTGGAGATGATGTAATCAACTTACATCCTCCCCAAAACTGCTGGCCTTGTGCCAAAAATTTGAAACCAATGTTACATTATTCAAAATCAGATCAAACTATTTGTTTCAACCTTCATAGATGGAAAATTGAAACAAAACTCACTGCATCATAAAGAAAGAAACCAGCTTCAAGAATTCATGTGGCCTAATGATTAGGGTGCTGGTTCAGTTCCCAGATCATGGGTTCAGTTCCCAGACTGGGTGCTGTGTTGTATTCTTGAGCAAAATACTTCATCTCACATTGCTCTAGTGCTGTGTGGGGGACCAACACACCAAAGAATAGACCCAATATCTCTTCTGCATGTTATAAAAGGTGACTAATAGAGATTAAGATAGGATTTGCCCTCTGACATCATAAAACCCTCACCAGCAATGACAACCCAAACAGACCCATGTGTTGCCTGAGTGGTACAATGGTGTCATCCACCAGGAATCACTAAGAAATGGTAGATGCAGCAACGTGCTGTTACAGCATATACCTGCTTTAAATAAAAAGTACCTTCCCCCATGTTACTTGCTTCTAAAATCTGTTTTGAACATAAATTATATAATTCATTTCTATTTTAGCCATCTAATAACTAATTATCTAATTATTTATTTCAGCATAGAGTAATAGACATGATAAACATAATTTTATTTTTCATGGTTTGTTTCCTGGTATTAACCCTTTAGCATTTTAACTTGCCATATACAGCCCAAACATTCTACTTGTTTTAAGTTCTAACTGATAAGATCTGGCCTTTCATACCTACTCAGCAATGTCACTCTAAAAATAAACAATCACATCATTGAAATCTTGAAGCAATGAGATAATGCATGATTGATCCAAAACATTATAAATAAACAAATATTACATTTGACAGAGCAATCTGAATGCTAAAGGGTTAATAAAGAATGGAAAATAACAATATTACATTAATCACATTTTTGCTTTTGGTTGATTATTTTGAGTTATTTTGCATGATTAATGCTTTCATTTTAGAGATCTAACAACTGCATTGCTGTTAGTCACAAGACTGTGTCTTTAATCACCATAAAAGAGCACTAAAAGCTAATGGTCTTCATTTTTGATTTTGATGCATTTACAGATAAAAATAATCTTACATTATGGAAAAAAAAAAGACAATGTAAGATAATCTTGAATAGTTAATTGTACGCTTTTTACTCTTTATTTTTTGTTTTAATCACTGGACTGTAGCCATGCTTGAGCAACACGTTGAAGAATCTTTATCCAATCATATCAACTCTTTTCTTTTTCCATCACACTAAGTCATGAAACATAAACACTGGCAGATTTTTTTCAAATAGTGTTAAAACAACGACTGACATATAGGCAGACATACTCAAACAGGCACAAGCACAAATACACACACATACACACACACACACACACACACACACACACACACATACACACACACACATATATATATATATCATCATTGCTTAATGTCTGCCTTCCATGCTGGCATGGGTAGGACGATTTGACAGGAGCCAGCCAAGCAAAAACCTGCACTAGACTTATGCAACTGTTTTGGCAGGGTCTTTACAGCTGGATGCCCTTCCTAACACCAACCACTCAGCAGAGTGGACTTATTGCTTTTTACGTGGCACAAGCACCGGTGAGATCAGTTTTGGCAAGGTTTTTACAGCTGGATCCAAATGCCAACCACTTAACAGTGTGGACTGGGTGCCTTTAAGTGCCACCTGCACTGGCTGGGTCACCAAGTACTTGCAAGAAGAAGAGGTACAAGGTTACCTGGCCGGAGAGATCAGGAATGAGAGGGGTTAGCCATGTATCTCCACTACTGCAAGACACTTGTTTCTGTCCCTCTGTCATACTTTAACCTGGCATTACAGCTACCTCCATCAACATTACATCCCACTCATTTGAGGGGGTCTTTTCTTGCAAGTTACTTGGTGACCTCACTAGTGCCACTGCCACCTAAAACGTGTTCAGTACACTCTGTAAAGTGATTGGCATTAGGAAGGGCTTCCAGCCATAGAAATTATGGCACAGCAGATATTGGAGCTTGACACACTCCTCCGGTTCATCAGCCCTTTCCAAATAGATAGTGTGAACATCAACAAGCTACTAATGCAAATGACATCATTCTCATTGCGAAAATCCCAAACCAGCTGCAGACCATGTTGACAGAGCTGGACATGTATAGCTCAGTTGTAGTCCTTGAAATGAACCACATGTAAACAAAATACAAGTGGTCTGAAGATGCTGCACTTGGCTGAATACAGGTGAGAAGCAAAGAAACCTAGGAGGTAAAAGGTGGTCTGTTTTGAGCATACAAAGAAATATGAACTGATACATGGTTGTTGAAATCTCATTGAGAATAAGGATAAAATGGAAAGCATTTACCTCAATATGAGATGTGCTCAAAGCAAAACTGGACAAAACCCTCTGTGCTTGTCTCTTCTCCCTCTGTCATACAAGCAGTGTTGCTTGTTTTGTAATCTTGCAAATATGTCTGGACTAAGATAAAATATTACTTTGCTGGAAAACAGGTAAGCATTGGCAACAGGAAGAGCATCTGGCCATAACAATCTGCTTCAATAAATCCTTCTTGAACCATCCAAACATGTTAAAATGACCAGAACAACGATGGCAGTGATACCATTGATGCTGCTATGAGGACAATGATGATAATCATCATCATCATCATCATCGTTTAACGTCCGCTTTCCATGCTAGCATGGGTTGGACGATTTGACTGAGGACTGGTGCAACCGGATGGCAACACCAGGCTCCAGTCTGATTTGGCAGAGTTTCTACAGCTGGATGCCCTTCCTAACGCCAACCACTCAGAGAGCGTAGTGGGTGCTTTTACGTGTCACCCGCACGAAAACGGCCACGCTCGAAATGGTGTCTTTTATGTGCCACCCGCACAAGAGCCAGTCCAGGGGCACTGGCAACGATCTCGCTCGAAAACCCTACAAGGCCAGTCAGGCGGTACTGGCAACGGTCACGCTCAGGATGGTACATCTTCGGTAACAATGACAACAATGATTAGAATGTAAAGGTCTGCTTGATTAATCTCCTTTTATGGTAATGCCGTTTGGCTTTTGTATTTGAAAAGAACAATGAAATTAGCAGTAGTGGGATTCAATACAGTAAAAAAAAAAAGACTTCTTCAAAGTGGCACCCCAGCAAGGTTACTGTTCAATAACTGAAACAACAAAAATAATAAAATAATATATATATATATATATATATATATATACAGGGTGTCCACAAAGTCTGGGTACATGGGGATTAATACATACTTTAAGAAATTATTATTTCTTATATTTAATTGTTTATGTTATGATTTTATTTACTCCATGTACCCAGACCTTGTGGACACCCTGTATATATATATATATATATATATATGAAGTATGTGAATGTATAATCTTGGCACTTTTCAGATTCCTGTATGATTCATATTTATATTCCACAGAAGTGATAAAACTGTAATATTTACTGGGGTATACAACTCTCTTTGTTATTTGTCAGCAAAATGAATACCAATAGTTTACTATATAAAACAATATACCATGAGTTGTGGGTAAGGTGAATAATTCGGAATTGTTTAAAAGTACATATGTATGTATGTATGTATGTATGTATGTATGTATGTATGTATGCATGTATGTATGTATGTATGTATGTATGTATGTACGTACGTACGTACGTATGTGTAAATGTATGTATGTGTGTGTGTATGTATATATGTATGTATGTATGTCTAACTGCTACTGTCATGTTTAGAGCTCCATGTTGATTAACATCATCCAGTCTGCTTCCAGTATAGTGGTTAAACTGCCACTATATTTAGTAGTATTACTAATTATGAACTACAGAACAAATGTAGGAGGTATTCATCTGTAATTTAATGCAGTAAAATGTTTACTGATTATCCATTGTTGTTGAGCTTCTAAATGCATTTTGGAACATCTGTTGGAGGGCTCCAAGCAACCATAGTGGTGAAACACATAGAAGAACTTTAATATAAACTTTATCCTGGGTTTAAACTGATTAATGGAAACTGTATTGCAAGAATTTGTTATTTGTCTCCTTATAAAAAATGGTAATCAATAATTCATTCTGCTATAGAAAATATAGAAAATATAGAAAAGCAACAATGTAATTTATGGCATTTTGGGGGACAATTTCACTTCTTCATTATTCATCACTTGCTTATTTATTTAACCAAGTAACTAACCAATTGTTAATAATTTTTTTAGAAATTTTTACTACCAGTAACCCAGCGTGTAGAAAAATTAGTCAATAGACTATATATTATTCATATTGCCTCGTATTTATATGTTCAATCTTGGTGTACCTGTTGATGAAGACTCCGCCTAGCAAATTATTTTATTTGCTAATATAGAGCCAGAAACCATGGTCCAAGAGATAGATGGTAAATGTTTTTATTTTTCTGCCAAATCAGATTGAAGCCTGGTGTCACCCCCTGGTCCACCAGTCCTCAGTCAAATCGTCCAACCCATGCTAGCATGGAAAGCGGACGTTAAACGATGATGATGATAATATATATGTATATACGACAGGCTTCTTTCAGTTTCCGTTAACCAAATCCACTCACAAGGCTTTTGTTGCCCTGAGGCTACAGTAGAAGATACTTGCCCAAGTTATCACACAATGGGCCTGAACCTGGAACCATGTGGTTGGGAAGCAAGCTTCTTACCACACAGCTACTCCTGCACCTATACAGCACACCCACTCCTGTGCCTATGTTAAAAAAATATTTACCTGCAAGTCATTTCTGATCAAAGGCATTCCAGTTATGACCATATCATCTTTTTTGGAGATGTCTGAAACAATATATAATATATACTTTCTTTTTAAGATTGTAGAGCCTAATTTGATTTGAGGGGAATTTGTCTAATATTTCTGGCATCACCAGTAACAACATAGTGGCTCACTCATTGACTTGTCAAAAGGGAGTTGTACACTAATTATTTGAAGCACTGTATGTACATGCAATGTTTACTGTAAAGCTTAGAAAGGAAAGCACAAGCTTGATAGCTTGCTGTAGCAAATTAAAAAGCGAGGTGGTGAGTACCCATTGTGTATAATATAAAAGAATAGAACTTAACCAAGAGAGTTTCAGAGCATAATGGTTGCCAATGAAGGAGGATTTGCTAGCTAGGCAAACGCTATCTTTTGAATATGGTACCAACTGGGAAGGATTAAAAGAGATGTACCATAACAAATGATCTATTGGGAAATACAATTTGGTGAATCCAGTGGAGTATTTTCATTAGCTTATGGCTGAAGTAATTAGTCCTACTTTGCTCAGAAGTTTGAGCATTGTCACTTTGATGTGGTTTTGACTATGACATGAAGGTTTCAAAAGGAGAGAGGGAGAGAGGAAGGAAGGAAGGAAGGAAGGAAGGAAGGAAGGAAGGAAGGAAGGAAGGAAGGAAGGAAGGAATAAAGAAAGAAAGAAAGAAAGAAAGAAAGGAAGGAAGAAAGGAAGGAAGAAAGAAAGAAAGAAAGAAAGAAAGAAAGAAAGAAAGAAAGAAAGAAAGAAAGATAGAAGGAAAGAAAGAAAGAAAGAAAGAAAGGAAAAAATATGAAAAACAGACTGATAGAAAGAATCAGAATTTAATTTTTGCAGGAAATATTTATTTATTTATTTACTTATGTGTCAACCCAAAGGCTGGGGCCATACTGGTGCAGCACCATTATTTGAGGTAAAATATGAACAATTCTGAATTGATAAATCTTCCCAAAAGAATTAAAGAATTAAATGTTGAAAAGATTATTTATTTTCTACATTTTATATAACTTTGGGAATAGAGTTAATCTTTGATACTGAAATATAAACTAAAATGTGTTTTTATAAAACCATGTGGATTGAGCACTAACTAGATTTTAATGTCACAGTCTTAATCAATGTATGTGTATTCTGAGGAATAAATTGTTTTTCTTTAACAGGTTAGAAAGGGAGAGAGAGGAGAGTGAGAGACAGTGACTGACTGAAAGATAGTCAGAAAGAGATTCATAAAGTTGTCACTTTGCAACATTCATCAGTTGCACAAACAGTCATTTCTGTCATCTCCTCTTTCGTTGTGGTGTCTGCACTATCGTTGTTGCTGCATCAGTCACTTGTATGCTATCATCACACTGCCGGGAGTCACTACAACAGTTGCAGAAAACCATAACAATCAGCTGTGGAAAAATAGCAGATATAGAAAGAACAATAATTACTATAAATTTATTCCTATCCACAATTTCAATTTATTAAACATTACTCACTTTAGTAACACACTTATACAGACTTACTTAATCACACACACACACACACAAACACACACATACACACACATACACGCACGTACATACGTACATACATACATAAATACATACAAATTTTCGCATATACACATATATAGTACAAACATATATAATTGTGCATACAAATATATATATAAAGTTATATTTATCATATTACAAAGTCAAATATAAACACACACATACAAACAGACACATCTGTTTTAACCACCTTTTAAAAATTTATACCTTCTATTTTAAAAAAAAGTTTTAGTCATTTCTATTTCAAATACAATTAACTTTGTTCATTCCGGGATTGTTTTCAACTTCAAAATGATACTAGGACGTCCGAAGGTAAGCCACCTTTTTCTATAAACATCCTATCTTACTTTTATATATGTTTTTTTTTTCTCTCTCTCTTGTGGCTCATTGCAGGAATCTAGCAAATCATTTGTATGCCAAAGTATATGAAACACAAGAGGATATGTGTCGGAAAAGAAATGAAATAAGATTAGCTAATATTCAACTGGCAGCAGTTCGGGCACAGGTAGGGAAATATGTGATCCAATTTTGCTAACTGGAAATGGTTAACTTGGTGTGCTCTTTTAAACACTGACAATTCTTTTCTAAGACTTCTTCAAAGAAAAAAAATTTGACATTTAACATATCTGGCAAAGAATTAACATCATAAAAAATGTTAATAAGATAGGTGTATTCCATTTAGCAGACAGGATAAAAACACAAAAACCATCATAAACAAATGCATCTTTACTCTGACCACAAAAATGTAATCTATGTAATTACTTCAAACTAACACAAGACCACTTGAATGTTTTGGGGGCTTTCTACTTCTTTTTTTCCTCACTTGTTGCTTATTTGTTTGTTTTTGCAGGAGATGGATCAAGTTTTTCACTTATTCTTTATTTCTTTCCTTTGAATTAGGTTTTGTTCTCAGTTGATAATGTGTCTTAATGAACAGGATATCCGAATTTATATTCATGCATTCATGAAATATAACACGGGCATATAAAGATATACATAACTGCATTCAAACACAGACACACATAGATATATATCATTATATATGTATATGTGTGTATATACACATGTGCCTGTGTTTGTATAAATAGATACACACACATATACACACACACACACATATATGTATATATATACATATATATATATATTAAATTGAGTCTTATTTTAAAACTAGATTAAGAATAACAAAAAAGTATTGTAATAGAGGTTTGTTGTGGAGTTTGTCTTAAATGGGAGTCTTTGCGCAGCTGATACAAGTCCCAGTCAGCATGTCCTGGTCACTATAAACTTAGCAATAATATACAAGATGATACTGGAAATTTCCCAACATAGCCTTGTGCATGAAGAACATGGAGATAAGCGCTAGTTGGTCAACTGGGATTTTGTAAGTTCTCTCCCTTGTCCTCTTTTAGGATAAATTTTCATTAATGCTGATGGTCTCTCCTCTAAATTTGCTTATAAATGAAATGGTTTAAAAATTGCTTCAGCTGACTTACGTCCGTGTGTGTGTATGTGTGTGTGTGTGTGTGTGTGTGTGTGTGTGTGTGTGTGTGTGTGTGTGTGTTTAGAATTACAACCAAAAATATATCATGTAAAGTTTGTTTATATGTATTAGGAACGATAGGAAGTAAAATGATTATTTACTACTCTGCTACTCATAGTTTTCTGTCACATGAGTGTATTACACATACACACATACACACACACACACACACACACACACACACACACACACACACTCACACACATACACACTCACACACACACACACACTCACACACACACACACACTCACACACACACACACACACACACACACACACACACACACACACACACACACACACATATATACATGTGTGTGCATGTGTGTGCGCGCGTGTGTGTGTGTATACATGCATATATATATATATATATATATATATATATATATACATACACACACGCACACACATGTACATAGATACAAATACATACCTGTATTTGTATTCATATATATGTAGACACACACACACACACACACACACACATATATATATATACATATGCACACGCACACACACACACGTGTGTGTGTGAGTGTGTACATATGTATGCATAAATAATATAATATATATATATACATTATCATCATTATCAGTTACTGTCTGTCTTCCGTGTTATCCATGCCATTATGGAAAGTGATATTACATGATGATGATGATGATATATATATATTAATCAAAGTATACAATATTGTAGATCCATTATAGGTGATCACACCAATCAGTCATACACAGGATATTATATTATGAGACAATTATGGCCATTTTTTTTCCCCATACCGGCCACTTTGAGGAGTGCTCTTTTAGTGTTTCGTTACTAAATATCCTGTGTAAAACTGATTGGTAAGCTCAGCTGCAAATGGATTTATGTTACCTACTTTGATTAATATACCCACTCTTTTGATAGAGGTAGTCGATAGCTTCCGCTATCTGGGCGACCAAGTTAGTAGTGGGGGTGGGTGCGCTGAAAGTGTAGCTGCTAGAATAAGAATAGCCTGGGCAAAGTTTAGAGAGCTCTTACCCCTGCTGGCGACAAAGGGACTCTCACTCAGAGTAAAAGGCAGACTGTATGACGCATGCGTACGAACAACCATGCTACATGGCAGTGAAACATGGGCTGTAACTGCTGAGGACATACGTAAGCTCGCAAGGAATGAAGCCAGTATGCTCCATTGGATGTGTAATGTCAATGTGAATACCCGTCAGAGTGTAAGTATCTTGAGAGAAAAGCTGAACATTAGAAGCATCAGTTGTGGCGTGCAAGAGAGACGATTGCACTGGTATGGACATGTGGTGAGAATGGAGGAGGATAGCTGCGTGAAAAAGTGCCACACCCTAACAGTTGAGGGAACCCGTGGAAGAGGTAGGCCCAGGAAGACCTGGGCTGAGGTGGTGAGGCAAGACCTTCGTACATTGGGCCTCACCGAGGCGATGACTACGGACCGAGACCTTTGGAAATGGGCTGTGCGTGAGAAGACCCGGCAAGCCAAGTAAGATCGTTGCCAGTGCCCCTGGACTGGTTCTTGTGCGGGTGGCACATGAGATGCACCATTTTGAGCGTGGCCATTGCCAGTACCGCCTGACTGGCTCCTGTAGGATTTTCGAGCGAGATCGTTGCCAGTGCCCCTGGACTGGCTTGTGCGGGTGGCACATAAAAGACACCATTTCGAGCGTGGCCGTTTTCGTGCGGGTGACACGTAAAAGCACCCACTACACTCTCTGAGTGGTTGGCGTTAGGAAGGGCATCCAGCTGTAGAAACTCTGCCAAATCAGACTGGAGCCTGGTGTTGCCATCTGGTTTCACCAGTCCTCAGTCAAATCGTCCAACCCATGCTAGCATGGAAAGCGGACGTTAAACGATGATGATGATGATGATGATTCTTTTATTCTTTTACTTGTTTCAGCCCATGCTGGAACACTGCCTTTTAGTCAAAAACAATCGACTCCAGAACTTATTCTTTGTAAGCCTAATGCTTATACTATTGGTCTCTTAAAACCAGTATCCAGGTTTTAAGTTCAATATTGAATGCTCAAATTTCACTGGTCTGTCAGTGTGTGCAATCCACATATTTTATCAAAAAGTGGGTTTGATAATTTCCAACGTCAGAAATAACCATAGGTAGTTAGATAGAGTGATTAAAAAGAGATAATGGTGGTTAGCTAACACACCAACATCGGTTGTCAAGTGATAATGGGGGGTACAAATATAGACACACAAACTTGTGTGTATATATATATATATATATATATATATATATATTATTCATTAAAATACAGAGATGCCTATAATAGGACATCTAACCCGCTAGAAAGAGCAGCAAAAAACTCTATACCACAAAAATAGGGATAATTTCGAAAGAGAATGAAAAATAAAAACTTTTATCAGTCTATACTCTGTACCATGGTTTCAAGTTATTTAGCAAGATAAAAATAAATCTTTCTTGGGCAACTTTCTTCAGCAGAGTACCACGAACAAGCGAGTAAACACGAGTCATAGGGAAATACGACCCACGTTTACACACTTAATTTTTCAAATTATACTGTGCATGTGCGCTTTAACTTATCGGCAGTAAATATAAAATAAATGCCAATTTTCCTTCAGAAATTAGCAAAAAAATATATTATCATTAATAAATCATAAGGCAACAAAAAAATTTCTGAAGGAACCATGTGGTTAGGAAGCAACTTCCTTAACACATGGCCACACCATATCTACATCTATCTATCTATCTGTCAATCAATCTATCTATCTATCTATCTATCTATCTATCAATCAATCTATCTATCTATCTATCTATCTATCTATCTATCTATCTATCTATCTATCTTTCTATCTATCTATCTATCTACACACACATACACACACACGCACACACACATATATATGCAAATTATCTCACTTGTCTATGATTTTGTCAGTGTTTTAACACCAGGTGCATGAAGAGAATATATTGTCTTACACCTATAAGTGCAACCTACCCACAAACTAGCTTAGCACATACATTGTGTATGTGTGTATATGTATTTGATATTGTTTATACACACAGACACACACACACACACACACACACACATATATATGAAGTTGCACAAAAATTCTGGGATCTAGAGTCACTAACACAGCCTCTGAACAAAGCAATGTAACAATGTAAGCACTCTACTTGATGTATTGATTTCTATTTCTATCGTGTGTACCAACAATCCTTTGCATTTTTCTGTATGTATGAAAGGCTGTGGCACAGGTGGCCATGGAAAGATCTATGCTAGGAATATCACATTGTGGAAACATACCCAAAATAAGGAGATTTGAGAGCGAAGTGAAGAATGTGATTGTTGACTACCATATGTACAAGTTCCACAGGGTCAGACATATTGAAAAGGTCACAGACAACAGGTGGATGCAGTTGCTGAGTGGTATCTAAGAGAATGAAAAAGATTACTTGAAAGACCTCAATAGCAGTAAGATGATGACAACTAAAGGTAGAGAAAACTGCATAGAATAACTTATGTAGATTAATGTAAAGCTTTATATAAATGTTTCTTAAAATATATCATATAGATATCTTCAAGTAAGCATTCCCTTGATGGTTTCATAAACTAGGCACTAAAATCTTGGTAAATTCAAACTTATTTTTATTTCAAGCAGGAGGACGTATCTGACTCAACCAGTTTTCAGGAATACAGTTGTGTCCCAATTTAAGTTTATTACGATGTACATGGTTTGAAATGTTTTTGTTTCTTTTAAATTCAGTTAGATTATGTAACAAGTTATATCACACTAAACTTAATTTACAGAGCCTTCTCGTGGATTGATAATTTAAGATACATTCCTAATACAATACTAATATGTTTATATTAATTACTCTTAGTAGTTCTATGTACAACAGAAGTTGTACTTGTTGACACACCCTGAAAAAGTTATTCTACTCATGAATGAGAATTGGATTGTAGGATATCTATCTATCTGCCTGTCTGTCTGTCTGTCTGTCTATCTATCTATCTATCTATTTATCTATCTACATGTATGTATGTATTTATGTATATGTATATATGAGAGAAATTACAATAAACATAAGTTTATACTACTATTTCCTACGTATATTTCACCATTACAGTTGCTTGGAATCCTGCATTGGATATTCCAGGTGCATCTAGTGCTTAATCAGAATGACTCATCTGGGAACACTTTATTGTATTAAGTTAAAGAGAACCACACACACACACACACACACACACACACACACACACACATATATATATAGACAAGGGAGGGTAAAATATGATATGCACTCTTGTTTTTTCAATGTATTTACACAAAAGCAGGAGATAAACAAGTATGTCATTTTTCTATATAGCCTCCTTCCTCTTGGTCCACCAGTCCACAAGCTTGTGTGTTCCCTCAAAGAAGATTTACAGTTGGTTGTGCAACCATTTATGCAACACTTCTTTCATATCTTCATCTGTAGGAAATCAGCAACCTCGTAAACCAACTTTGAGCAATCCAAATATATGAGTCAGAAGGGGTGAGATCTGGGATGTAGGTAGGGTATTCCAGCACCTCAAAACTCAATTGGATAATGGTATCAAATGTTCTGGGTGGCCGTGTGTGGGTGTGCATTGTCATGCAACAACAAAACTTTCTTCAACCGTTTGGTGCAAATTGCTGGCTTCAGTTTGTTGGCCAGCAAAGCACTGTATCTTGCACTGTTGATCATGCACCCCTTTTCCAAAGAAATTGGATCACTGCTCTTGGTTCTTCTTTGGTGCATATTGCTAGTGGAGCATCCATGCTTACACTGTAAAACCAGAAAGAAAATTAGTGTGATCAGGATCAAGATGCAATCACATGACCACAGTAGTAGCAACTATAAGCACACATGTGCAGAAGGCAGCGTGACAATAATGAAGTTATGTTATGGTGAAAGTGCAGATTATTTTTGACTTCCCCCAGACAGACAGACAGATAGATAGAGATATATTTAACTTTGCTGGAAAAATATACCCTACTGGATTGAAGCATTTAAGCATCTCACTCTTGACCATGTTAGAGAAAAGATTGAGTCAACTAATCGATTACTTTCAGTCTTTGTAAAAACCATCATCAGGATTAGATTAATTTTTCCTTATTGCCCAGAGACAATAGTAACCACTGCTTCACAAATGTGAAACCACATTAAGTACATCTTATATCATGGTTTCATGAATTGTATGGCTTTATGAAAGAGGTATTTTGTGATAGACTGGTAAAGATTTGGTGCCAAATTGGGTAAGTTCACATTAATCTTTACTGTTGATCTGTTCAAACCAATTCATCACACTGATGATGTTTCTTTACATATTTAAGTTTGTGGGAACTTTGTATTTTTTTTTTAAGTTTTGGGTCAAGTATCTGTCTGTAGAAAAGGCCTAGTTAACGTTTTGCTGAGTTATGAAACCTAAGTTGTTAGATTTCTTTATGTAGTCTTTGAATGTAACATTTTCATTTTTCTTTACTCTTTTACTCTTTTACTTGTTTCAGTCATTTGACTGTGGCCATGCTGGAGCACTGCCTTTAGTCGAGCAAATTGACCCCAGAATTTATTCTTTGGAAGCCTAGTACTTATTCTATCAGTCTCTTTTGCCGAACCGCTAAGTTACAGGGACATAAACACACCAGCATCAGTTGTCAAGTGATGTTGGGGGGACAAACACAGACACACAAACATATATACACACACACATACATATATATATATACATATATAAGACAGGCTTCTTTCAGTTTCCATCTACCAAATCCACTCACAAGGCTTTGGTTGGCCTGAGGCTATAGTAGAAGACACTTGCCCAAGGTGCTACGCAGTGGGACTGAACGTGGAACCATGTGATTTATGAGCAAGCTACTTACCACTCAGCCACTCTTACGCCTTGGTAATTATTAGCTTTGTTGTGTACATGGATTTTGATTACAATTTGTTTTGTTTGTACATTAGCATTGTTGAATGGAACAGCAAGGGATTTTTAAGTAGTTTTTTTTGTTGTATTGTCATGCAATAATAATATATTTGTATTCTTACTCACTTTATGTAAATTGTTTATTTTTGTCTGCCAATAAGAGCATCTTTGAGTAGTTTTGTTATATTTCTACAGCTTCTACTCAAATTTGTTGATTAAATTTCAAGAATTTTAACTATCTTATTATGTTTTGTGCATCAGTTCAAATCCATACAGTTCTTTGTGTTCTGTTGGATATTTCCTAGACTTGAATTGTGAAGTGAGTTAATCTCTGTGATTAGTATTATCATTGATGTGAAAGAAGGCTTTTGACTACATGTAATTATTATATTTTGTTATTAGTTTTAAAGTTTCATTGGTGGTATGGTCAGTACATGTTTATTTGCTTCACATTTTATAATCTATATTACTCAAGAGTGGAAAAGCATTCTCTTCCTTCACAAACATACTGTTTCTCCTCTCTTCCTCTTCTTTTATGTTTACAGTTACCCTTACTTTGGGCTGGTAGGCATCTTACAACCTCTCCTCTAACCTAATAGCATACTTGTCTCTCCTCTTTTCATTTTTCTATTGTGCCTCATCTTTCGGATCTCATATTAATACTAAAAGCTTTTTAAGGCTGTGCCTCCATATGGGTAGGCCCAATCCAACAAAAGAGTAGAAGGAAAAAAGTGCAAATATCCATGTAGCATACAAAATTGGTGCTGACATATGAATCTGCTTCTCCTCAAGGGTCTAAACATTGTGCTTCAAAAACACTTTTGGGATACATGCATAATGGGAATCATATCCAAAATTTGATAACCATTTGTATGGATTTCAGGTTCTACTTAAATACCTGGCCACAGAGATAAAATATAGCTTATTGCTACTTATGATAATCCTAATACAAATTCAACGATAAGAACAAGGTCACCAGTATATATAAGTTGCCATGGCATAAGCTCTTCCATTATAGCCTGGAGAACTGTGATAAATATAACAGGGCTGAGCATTGAGCCTTAATAGACACCTACCAGTACACCAAATTCACTGCTGTTCTTGTTAACTCTAAACATGTTGGCAGCAACCCAGTTCATGGCTTGTGCGATAGCTCTCACAAGTCATTTATTTACCCTTTGCTTCCTCATCCTTACTACCTCAGCAACCACCAGATCACCAAGCAAGAGATTCTGTCAAAGACTTTCGCCAGTGTGATGAATGTTGAGCACAGCTGCCTCCTCTTAGCTCAGTACTTCAGCAGTTGTCTCAAGAAAAATGGCATCAGTTGTACTTTTTCCTAAAATGAAATCAAACTGTATAGGCTGCATCTCATTTATGCTAATTCTCTCTCCTTGATCAATTGAACCATAGCTTTTTCTATGGTTTTCATGACCTGGTCCATGCTTTAAAAATATGATATCCATTAGAGAGAATTAATTAGAGGGGTATCAAATTACTGGATGAGATCAATAATGGTAAATGAAATACCTTAAAGAGAGGTAATATGTAAATATGTATATATATATATATATATATATATAATCTATCTATCTATCTATCTATCTCTCTCTCTCTCTCTCTCTCTCTCTCTCTCTATATATATATATATATATATATATATATATATATATATATATATATATATATATATATATTCTTTTACTTGTTTCAGTCATTTGACTGTGGCCATACTGAAGCACTAACTTTAGTTGGACAAATCAACCCCAGGACTTATTCTTTGTAAGCCTAGTACTTGCTCTATCAGTCTCTTTTGCCAAACCACTAAGTTATGGAGATGTAAACACACTAATATTGCTTGTCAAGTGATGGTGAAGGGACAAACACAGACACACAAATACACACACAGACACACACACACACACACACACACATACACATACACACACACACACACACACACACACACACACACACATGCACACATTTATATACAACGGGTTTCTTTCAGTTTCCATCTACCTGATCCACTCACAAGGCTTTGGTTGGCCAGAGGCTATAATAAAAGACACTTGCCCAAGGTGCTACTCAGTGGGACTGAATCTGGAAGCATGTGGTTGGGAAGCAGGCTTCTTACTACACAGCCACTCCTGGTCCATGTTTTAAAGATTTGATACCCATTAGAGAGAGTTAATTACAGGGCTATCAAATTGCTGAATGAGGTCAAGAATGGTATATATAATTTATATGCATATATGTACCATAGTTTCATGTTGATGTACAGATATTTGACATAGATCTTCAGCAGACTTTCACATCAGTTGAGAAAGCCAAAGGCAAAGATGAGGACCTATCATACTACCCTTATATGTTCAGCAAAGGTACATTCTCAAATATTCTGTGCAAAACTTTACTTGTTCAGTATTGATCTAAACCTAGAATTTTGTGATTTATTAATGTTTTTGAGACATTGATTCTCTTACTACACACACACACAAACACACATATGTATATATTAAAAATGTGCCTACACTACCTCCTGATATATCATTTTTCAATAGCTGATATAGTGACAGGGGTATCTCTCGTTACACTAAAAATATATTAGAAATATATTCAGCTGGACTGTGATTGGCTAGTTCAACAGATGACTTTCGTTTCAAAGCTGTAAAAAAAAAAAAAATCAATCACATTTATCAACATCCATTGGTAAGAATTTTACAATAACATCTTGTTACATACGAATGAAATGAGAAAGCCTTATTTCATGCCATTTCAAGACATTACAGTTTTCTACAATTATTAATTCTTTCACACCTCAGCTTTTTATAAAACATTTATATACTCGAAGCCTTACAAGTGGATTTAGTTGATAGAAATTGACTGGGCATTGTGAGTGTTTATTGAGTACAAACACTTAAAGCTCCACAAGGCTCCGGCAGGGGGTGGTAGTGAACCCTGATGTATTCTTTCACCACAACTTTCTCTCACTCTTTCTTCCTGTTTCTGTTGTACCTATATTTCAAAGGGCCAGTCATGTCACACTCTGTGTCATGGTGAATCTCCCTGAGAACTATGTTAAGGGTACATGTGTCTGTGGAGTGCTCAGCCACTTGCACGTTAATTTCACGAGCAGGCTGTTCCATTGATCGGATCAACTGGAACCCTTGCCTTCATAAACGACAGAGTGATACAATGTAATGACAAATGTTCTTTGTGGTTTAGGGTACATTTTCACCCCATCTTCTCTCTCTCTCTCTCTCTCTCTCTCCTGTCTCTTCTTGCCTCTCTCTTTTCCAACTAGGGTAGCTATGTATCTCTTCCCAAGCAAGACACCTGTTTTTGTCCCTCTATTCATATGTAAGAATCTCACTAGGACCCTTTTAGCCACATTATAGGCTCCTGGGAAAATCAATACACTGAGTCCTATAGTATTTATATTTCTTGACAGCAAAACACAGCATTTACAGATCAGCACTGGGCCCCTAGATCTGTGAGGCCCCTGTGCAACAGCCTGTTGTGCCCATATCTTAAAATGGCACTGTATCTCACCAATTAACACAAAGTCACCTTCCTTCATACTACTCCCTACTTAGTTGAAGGATCTTGCTTTGTGAGGTATATGGAAAACTCACAGCAGGGCTGGATTAAGGCCCATAGAGGCCCTAAGTACTCAAAAGATTTTGGTGTCCCCATAAAAAAATTATGTAATTCAAAATATAAACAATAATAAACCATAGAATAAATTTCTAATTTTCAAAATGAAACATAACTAACAGAAGAATGCAAAAACTGTTGATTTTTGTATATTTCCACTTTATTATATTTGAAAAATTTAAGGCAGTGAGCTGGCAGAATTCTTAGCATGCTGGGTGAAATGCTTAGTGGAATTTTGTCTGCTGCTGCATTTTGAGTTCAAATTCCACCAGTGTTGACTTTGTCTTTTATCCTTTCGAGGTCAATGCAATAAGTACAAGTTATGCACTGGGGTTGATGTGATTGGCTAGCCCCTTTGCTCTGCAAAATTTTCAAGGCCTTGTGCCTAGAATAGAAATAATTATATTTGAAAAATCTTCTCCTACTTTTTTAATTGCAAAGTCTTTGATCAGATCCTCACCGTGACACCACAAACACTTCAAAATTATATTTCCAATCATATAAACCACTTAGCAAGTTTAAAGTGAATTATTTTGTCTCATAAACCATTTACCATTTCTGTGGTGCCCCACTTCCCTTGATGTCCCAAGCTATGCTTATTTTGCTTAATGGTTAATCCAGCACTGCCTCACAGATGCCAAGCCACATCAAAGCCACCCAACACATTCTGTGAAGTGGATGGCATTAAGGGAGGCATCCAACTGCAGAAACCATGTCAAGGTAGACAGTTGAGTTTGATGCAGTCCTCTGGCTCACCAGCTTCTATTGAACCATCCAACCCTTACCAGCATGGTAACTGGACATTAAATGGTGATAATGATAGTTTACGTAAATAAGATAAATGTAGACATATATCAGTTTGTTTAGACAGCACTTAATTTTCTCAAAACTATTTTATTTTTATATATTTCCAGTAATATGTAAGCTTTAATTAATATGTAAGCCTCTGAAGTTCAGTTAATAAATAAGTTTATAATGCAGTGTTAATTTGTTCTAGTATATTTTTATAGACACACCCAAGCAAACAGTAGTAGCCACAATATTGCATTAATATACTTATCCATAAGATTAATCCACTATTTTGAAAGCCTGTATCATATTTCCCAATAATTCTAACATTTACATTGTTGCTTAGCCCCTGGTTAGTCCTAAACAAGCAGACTTTTGAGCAAAGGCAGTTCAAACATGACAGTTCTCTCTTTCTCTAGATATTATCTAGGCCTATACTATCCAATGTGTCATGCTGTTTCTGAAGGTTGTAAATGTGGTCTGGGGGGAGATTTGCTTTGTATTCCATAGCAATTAAAGGTTCCAACTTTGGCTCTAGGTTTGAATACCTAGTTTTTTCTAAAGGCTGAAGGTGTGGTCTGAAAGAGATTTGCCTGATATTTCTTGCATAAAAAAAGTTTCAACTTTGGCTCTATGTTTAAATGTATAATATTTTAT
The DNA here is from genome assembly GCF_046866305.1 of Octopus bimaculoides. Classification (NCBI taxonomy): domain Eukaryota; kingdom Metazoa; phylum Mollusca; class Cephalopoda; order Octopoda; family Octopodidae; genus Octopus; species Octopus bimaculoides. The sequence continues at coordinate 109,269,036 of NC_142932.1, read as the reverse complement.
CATGTATTCAAAACTTAAACATTGCAGAAATAAAGAACTTCATGTATATTTTAAAAAGCTAATACTTATCAGCTTATGTTATTGATCTCTGTTTGTCAAACACCTAAGTTTTGAAATATAATTGTAACCATGGACACACACACACACCCACACACACACATGCACTCGCACACACATGCATGCACGCACGCACACACACACACATACACACACACACACACACAAACATGCTAGACTTCCATACAGTTTCCATCTACCAAATTTACTCATCCTGAGGCATTACTCCTGAGAAGACACTTACCCCAGATACCATACTGTGGAATTGAGATCAAAACCATGTGGCTGTGAAGCAAATTTCTTCACCATACACCCATATGTAAAATTATCATAAGTTTTTTTTATAAATAAATGGCTATTTTAATAATCGTCTGCTATCAGGGTGAACTTAGTGCATATTCTGGAGTATCAACTCATATACTAATGATAGTTAAGTAATGAGATTTATCATCATCATCGCTTAATATTCACTTTTCCATGTTTGTACTTGTCAGATACAATTTATTGAGGCATATTTTCTACAACTGGATGCCCTTCCTGTTTTCAACCTATACTTTTCCATGGAAGACTGAAAATGAACAACTTCAGTTATATGATGATGGTGCTCATTTACAATGTGATGTCTTTTGAATAAACATATTTCTATAACACAAATATATATACAAACGTACATGCATATTTATTTATGTATGTATGTCATTGTTCAGTTTTATTTCAAGATTTCTTGACACTAGAGAAAGAACCAGTTTCTAACCTAAATTCAAGGCTCCATCATTGGAATTTCAACAACAACAACAGGGTATTTTTGATTGTATGTATGTATGTATATGTGCAGATTTGTATGTTTTGCTTAATGTATGTATTCTCATGCATATAGTTGCATATCTAGACATGCTCATATATATTTAAATGATAAACTTCTGGAAACTTTTACAGATTTTTACAGTTCCAGTGATGAATTGAATCTGTAGTCTACGAATTAGCTTTCTCCTTTGTTTTTTTTTTAATGTATGTATGTATGTATGTACGTATATATGTATGTATGTCCATGACAGGCTTCGTTCTGCTTTTATCTACCAAATCTATTCACAATGCTTTCATCAGCTCAGGGCTTCTGTGGAAGACACCTGCTCAAAATGCTGTGCAGTGGGATTGAACCGAAGACCACATAGTTAGGGAAACAAGCTTCTTAACCACACAACCATGCCTGTACCTTTGTATGAATAATGGTTTCACATTTTGGCACGAGGCTAGCAATTTTGGTCGGAGGGGTTAAGTCAATTACATCGACCCAATGTTTCACTGGTACTTATTTTATTAACCCCAAAAGGCAAAGTTGACCTCGGCAGAATTTGATCTCAGAACATAATGATGGACAGAATGCTGCTAAGCACTTTGCCCAGCATACTAACAACTCTGCAAGCTCACTGCCTTCTGATGTATGAATAATACTTTCTACTATAAGGCACAAGGCCTAAAATTTGGGAGAGGGATATAGTCTATTACATCGACCCCAGTATTTCACTGTTACTTAGTTTATCAACTCTGGAAGGATGAAAGGCAGTCAACCTCAGTGGAATTTGAACACAGAACATAAAAACAGATGAAATGCTGCTAAGTATTTGCCTGGCGTGCTCACAATTCTGTCAGCTCATTGCCTTCTGATGTATGAATAATGAAAATGATTTCTACACTTACCATAAAACATAAGTCAATATAAATGAAAAGAATCTAAAGCCTGTAGCTAATCTAGAGTTCATTTTTGTAAATAGTTAATTGATCACGTTACAATAGTGATATAAATATTTTCTACATTTGTGAAGGAAGTGTCAAATATAGTAACCTTCATAATAGGAGTTCCTTAGCTGAATATTTAAGCAAAAATATTTATTGTATTATGCTATTGACTCAAATTTCTGTTTGTTTAATTATTCAAAAAAACATACGTCTGTTACTTGTACTATTTCCAAATGTTAGATGCATATTCCTGAATAATGTAGCAGTCAGAATTTATCTTCAAAAATACTTTAACCTTTTCTATTTTTCTCTACAGCAGTTTTAACTTTAGAGTCAGACATGTTGTTCAATGCTTAGGTTTTATTATTATTATTATTGTTCAGTAGTTTTATTTTTATAGCGTGCTTTCACTTCACTACCGAGCGCAGCTCTGTGCGCCTTGGGTATATGCTGTGATTTGCTGTGGTGCTCTTATGTTTACTGTATTGAAAGTGTTTTGCGTAGAACGTGTGCAGTACCCAGTAGTGCAATTTTCTGTATGTTATATATATTTGTAAGTCCTGGTGTTTTTGTTATGTATTTGTCTGAATATTTTTTTTATTATACCTAAGGCACCTACTATGATAGGAATTGTTTCTGTTTTTAGACTCCACATTCGAGTTATCTCTATTTTCAAGTCTTTGTATTTTGAAAGTTTTTCCATTTCTTTTCGAGAAACGTTGTCATCTGCTGGTATTGATACATCAATTAGAAAGCATTTTTTTTCTTCATGATCTTTGACAACTATATCTGGTCTATTTGCCTTAATTTCTCTATCTGTGTGTATTGGCATATCCCAGAGTATGGTTGCTTTCTCGTTTTCTATGACCTTTTCTGGCGTGTGTTTATACCATCTTTTTTCTGTTGTTATTCCATAGTGTTGGCATAGCTTCCAGTGTATATAGGTCCCAGCTCTGTCATGTCTGTGAATATTATTATTATTATTATTATTATTATTATTATTATTATTATTATTATTATTAAGGTGGCAAGCTGGCAGAAACGTTAGTATGCCAGGTGAAATGCTGAACGGCATTTCGTCTGCCATTATGTTCTGAGTTCAAATTCTGCCGAGGTCCACTTTGCCTTTCATCCTTTCGGGGTCGATAAATTAAGTACCAGTTACACACTGGGGTCGATGTAATCGACTTAATCCCTTTGTCTGTCCTTGTTTGTCCCCTCTATGTTTAGCCCCTTGTGAGCAATAAAGAAATAAGAAACATTAGCAGGCCATGCGAAATGCTTAGTGGTATTTCATCTATCTTTACATTCTGAGTTCAAATTCCACCAAGGTCGACTTTGCCTTTTATCCTTTCAGGCCTGATAAATTAAGTACTAGTTGCATACTGGGGTCGATCTAATCAACTGGCCCCCTCCCCACAAAAATTTCAGGCCTTGTGCCTAGAGTAGAAAAGATTATTATTATTCGTAGTAGTAAGGCGGCAAGCTGGTAAATGCTTAGCAGTATTTCATCTGTCTTAACGGTCTGATCTCAAATGCCACCAGGGTCGACTTTGCCTTTCATCCTTTCGGGGTCGATAAATTAAATATCAGTTACACACTGGGATCGATGGGCTTGACTGGTGCCCTTCCCCAAAATTTCAGGCCTTGTACCTATATTAGAAAGGGTAATTATTATTAGTCATCATTTTAATGGGGACACTCATTTAGTTAACATGCAGATAGAAAGAGATAGACAGACGGACAGGCAGGTAGACAGACAAACAGGCATACAAACAGAAAGTGCCTGCCTTAGTGGTTAGGAAGTTGATTTCATGATCATAAGCTTGCAGGTTCAATTCGTAGACCAGGTGGCATGCTGTGTCTTTGGATGTATTTCACATTGCTCCAGTGGGTCATGGGTTGGAGAGCTGGAAGGGGTGCCAATATCAGCTTGTGACAACATAGGAACCTGCTACTATTAGTGGGTGCATGATACCTACCACAAATCAAACTCTTTTGCAAGAGACAGCTATACTTTATTTTATATATATAAATATACAGAGCACAATGGGTAAATTGTCACCATTTTATATTTTTAGTTGCACACATGCACATTGTTTTTATTAAATTTTGTTAACTACACAGTATAGTAGGGTCAGTTGGGCATTGTCTGTGAGGAAAACAGCACCATGATGCAATTCACTCTGCCAGAAATTTGGAAACAACATGAGTGGATTTGGCAGATGGAAACTGAAAGAAGCGCATCATGTGTGTGTGTGCATGCACATGTGTGAGTGTATCGCTGTCTCCTTTCTTTGACGTTACATGGTAGTTGTAAACGAGTGTCACTATCATGCAAGCAGTGTCATTTACTTCTAATATTCTGAGAAAACATGCCTGTCATGGAGAAATATTACCATACTTAGAAACATATGAAGGTCGGTGACAGGAAAGGCATCCAGCCATAGAAAATTCACCTCAACGAATACCATCTAATCTATGCAAGCATGGAAAAGTGGACCTTAAAACAATAATGACAATACCTCTTTTCTACTCTACATCAACTGGTTAATCTGAATGGAGAAAACAATAGTTTTTACTCTTAACTCTATAGTCTTCATATCCCATACTTCAGTTATTTTCTGCTTCTATTGTGCTTCTTTCACTCATCTTACTTTCTTTTAGTTTCACTTCTTTATTCTGTTTTGCACTGTTATTACAAGTGCTTACATTGTTATTTCGTTGTTATTACAATCTCTTACATTGTCATTATACTGCCTTAGACTGTTATTACAATGTTTTGCACTGTTATCTTTCCATTTTTATTTTTGTCATATTGGTTTGTCATTTCCAATTTCAAGAATTAATAAGCAAATAATGTAACACATTATGTATGAAATGGTGCTTATATAATTTATAAAAGAAAAATCCTGTTTCATTATTTATCACCTAAAAATGTGATTTTATTGAATTCCTTTTTTTTAGTAAATTGTTTAAACAGAATTTAATTAATTTCCAACTTAAGAAAATAGCTCCTTTAATTAAACAAGAAGCATTGATGTAATTTGCTTCTGAACTCAGTTGACTTCTCCTTCCAGTTTTTGGATGCTGAGTATGAACAATGCAGATGTGAAGAATATAGAATGAAAAAAATAATATTGAGAGGGGAGTGATCAAAAAAAAAAAAAAAAGGAAAGGTAATATGAATGTTGATGGAAGAGACAGTGTTTAAAATGATTACAAATGAAGGTACAAAATCTATTATAAAACAAAGGAAGGTAAAAGAGCAGATGTATGAAAAAACAGGAGTATATGATGATAAAAGGTGATAAAGTAAGCATATTGAATGTTAAAAGAAGGAGCATCTGGATTGAAGAAGGAAAAAATGAAGATCAGTGGTATAGGATGACAGAGGGTAAAGGGCGGATCTATGAAATGATAGGAGATAAAATAGTATATGAAGAAGGTTGTACATTGAATGGAGAAGATAATAAAGAATAATGGTATAAGGAGAGTAGGAAGGTAAACTCACAGGTGTGTGGAATAATAACAGGAGAAAACATGGGAGCAGTTCAAGATGAAAAGAGAGACTGAAGTTGTATAAAGCAATATGGAAAAGGCTGGCAAGTAGCTTGGAATGGTAAAAAGGGAAATTTCCAAAATATTGAGTGCAATAGAATGGAATGGAGGCAGTTATGGCTGTGTGGATCAGAAGTTAGTTTTGCAACAACATTGTTTTGAGTTTAGTTCAACTGCATGGGTCTTTGGACAAATATCTTTGACTGGAGTCTTGGGCTGACCAATGTCTTGTGAATGGAGTTTTGGTAGATGGAAAATGGAGTCAGTTCTATTTTTTTCTTTTCTCTCCTCTGTCTTTCTCTCTCTTTTTCTTTCTTTCCTCTCTCTCTCCCCCTCCCCCCCCTCTCTCAGTCTCTCTCCCTTTCTTACTCTATTACAAATACAGGGTCTAATGAGTGGGGTTTCAGCTCATTCAGCAGCACAGAGCCCAGACATCTAAGAAGGAGCCAGTGAAATTCTGATAGGGGGAGGAGTCCCTACTTACTAGGTTCATCCAGAAAGCAATCCCATTCTACCTTACAGTCCGAATATGCTTGATGCATGTTCAAACTGGGGAACAGACTACTCACTGCATTTTGTCCCAGTTGTTCCCTGGTTTGAATGTGCATCAAGCATATTTGGACTGATAATAACATTGTAATTTCACTTATCACTGTTTAGTGCTCCCCTTCCGTAACTTTAAAAATTTCTATCAAAGACCTTTACACACACACACACACACACACACACACACACACACAATTAGCTACACTTTATATGAGAGTCTGGGAAAACCACTTGCTATGTCTGTGATGTCAGAAAGAATAGGCAACCCTACGTAATCAAATATCTCCAGAGAACTTAGAAGAGACACCTACACCCCAATATGTGTATTTTTCTATAGTAGGAGTTTTATCATTAGTTGTTCCATTTTTCATTTAAGTCAGGAAAGTATATAAATATATTCCATTCCAGTTTTTTTTTTCCTTTTCTGCAAATTTTTATTACAAGCAAGTGACTCAAACTATTATATTCTTTAAATATTTAATATTTCCTGCTTGTCATATATTTATAGACAGCCTGTTGCTGTATCATGTGCATCATCAGCATAAAGTAATAGCAAAGTAGATATTCAATAAATAAATTATATTATATCACATTAGACAAGTAGTTCTTTAGCTTTCCAATTTGAAAGATAGGAAGTGAGAAATAAAAAAAAAGGGAGAAAAACAATGTGCTAAAATCACAGTTTTTGAAATAGAAATAGTTGTGAATTTGATTTTATTTTTCAGTTAAGGCAAAAAGAGAATGCACATTGACACACACATGCACACACATGCACACCACACACAATGCACAGTATGACTAGCACCAAAGATTTCTTGGAGCTGAAAATTTTTCATAGTGCCTGAATTCAAACTAGAACTGGTTTGTTAAAAAGAATAAAATGACTTTAGTAAAATCGAAAATGGTAGCAGCTGCTGCGGCTGCTGGAGATGATGATGATGAGGAGGAGGAGGAGGAGGGGCAATGGTGGTGGTGGTGGTGGTGGTGGTGGTAATGATGATGCATGTATAATTTTCACTAATCAACATTGACAAAAGATGTAAACACTGGTGGGAAAACAAAAAAACATCTGTCACTTTCTGAGCGAAATCCCTTAATATACTTGTTTCACATTATGTTACAGACACTTCCTTTTCAGTTTCCTAGTCAGAAATGCAGTGAGCTAGTGATGGGCCCATGGTAAATAAATCTTTCTGTCTAGCATTGAAGAAAACTTAATGTAGTTAAGTGTTTTATCATCGTTAGTCTGACACCATAATTTGATCAATTTCTCTAATGTCAGAGCATGACTGATTTCATGGCTCACAGGATTTCATCCATCGACTTTAACTAGTGTCAGAGTTTAATTGCTTTTCATAGATATTGTAATTTCTTCAGTTAGCTGCCATATTTTTTGTGACAGGTGATGCACTGTTACTTTTTTTTAACAATAATACTTTAAATTCAAGACATTATGGAAATTTTTTACCCATAGTCATTACATTTTTGCATCAGTCACATTTTATGTGTGGGTATGTTCTCAAAAAAGATGAGTGAGTTATGTACTTTGAGCCTTCACTAGTTGCGTCAGGTGGCACATCATGTTGCAACCATTATCATGCAAATGAATAACTTCCATTGTAATAGTTGCCATGTTTGAAATTCTCTATAAAAGTAGTTTTATTATTGGTTGTTCTATTTTTCATATAAGGGAGGAAAGTATCTGAATATTATTTATTTTATTTTACTTTATTTTTGCAAATGATCATCATAAGAAAGTAACTCAAGCCATTATACTTTATATATTTAGTTTATCTTTCATGTCCTATATTTATTGACAGCCTGTTACTGTATCATGTACCTCATCAGCATAAAGTAATAGCAATTAAATACCATATTAGTTGATTTATTGCTTTCATTTCAAATTAGGAATTAAGGAGAAAGAAATATAAAAGAAAAGAAGATGTGCCGGAATTTCACAGTTTTTAAAACAGAAATAATTTTGAATGCACTTATTTTATTTTCTTCTTTGTCAACAGTTCATGGAAATGCATGCAAACACACACACACACACAGAGTAAGAATGGTACTAAAAAGAAAAGGCTAGAGTTGAAGCATTTCCATAACATCTGAATTCAAACCAGAATTAATTGCTTTTTATCTCTAAGAAAAGAAAAGAAATTTGGTAAAAATCAAATTTATTTTTATCACAAAATCTTCATGTGAGACTAAGACA